>NC_139805.1:8241941-8291941 GCF_963457635.1 Microchirus variegatus
TCTCTATAATCAAGAGTGTGTTTAATAATTTTCCAGTTGACCTTTACGTCACAGAAAAACAAACAGTGAATGGCGAGATGGTCCAACGTGCTGTGGTTCTGTATGTTTCGTACCTTCCCTACATGTTAATCGTGAAAAGCCCAAAGAGTCTGTCTTTTCCGTAGGTGTCGCTGCCAATGCTATTGTGCTGTTTGTTCTTTTCCAGCAACACTCCTGCAGTTTGTACATCTAGGAAATGTTGTTGCATACGCAGAAAGCCAAGTCTGACGGGTGAATTCCAATTCCTTGCTTAACCCTCAATCTTAACCCTCAATCTCAAAAATGTGCGCTCCCTCTAGTGCAAGTGCTGTCCTGATTCTCAGAAAAATAAAGTTGAGGGGCTAGTTTAAGGGCTGTATCGCCCTCAATATTGAGATTTTCCGAGACCACCCTTGGGAGCAAGTGCTACCCAGAATGCATTGCGTGTTTTCTCATGACAAAGATGGCGCCGAAAGCAGCGAAACGAGTACGCTACAAATAAAGTATTTTCTTTGTTAATAGAGATATAAACATTATGAAAACCATTGTATTATCTTAGTTTAGGCGCATATTATGGATTACTGACGTCATTGTTGCGTAACATTTATTTTTATTTATTTATTTATTTAATAGCCGGCCGGTGCGGACAAGCGATCGTTTGCTATCGTTTACTTTTCAATAAGTCGTGGTGTGTGGTAACTGTCAGCTGAATATGTCCGTGGTTGTGGTATTTGTATGAGTATCATCTTATAACTAACTGACAACCTAATAACTTGACTGACAAATGGATCGTAATTAATAATCGTGACGTAAATGTGTTCTTCTTCTTCTTTTTTGGAGTTGACAGACTGGACGCAGCTTTCTCGTTATTCTGCCCCCCGCAGTCTGAAGACGTATCTGCATTTAAGGGATGTCCCATTTCTAAGTGACAAAATAACCCTCAACACTTGGTTTTGAGGGCCAGTTAAGATTAAGGGTTGAGCTTGAGGGTTAAGATAGGAATTGGAATTCACCCTAAATGTATACATGCAGGAGTAATACAAGCATTATCCAGGTTTGTTAGTCTGACTAAGTATCGGAGTTCCAAAAAACTACTCTGCCAATCTGTAATAAGACATCTCAAAAAACTTGCGATTAAGTTGCTAACAAGTTTGAAAATCATATGAAAACTGTAAAAGTTGCTTATTTAATCTATTTTTCTTTTAGCTACTATGGCAATGTCCTGGCAACCTGTACGTCAATAAAGTATGAAGTTGAAATGTGATTTAGTACTCGTCACCCCCTCACATTTTTTCTGTCTGAAGGTTTATAGCCCCAAACTTAGAATCCAGAATAGTCCTTGTCATATAAACTGAGATACGTCTATATGTTCATGTCCTGTGGAACTTTGTTGACACATCTTAGGAGTGAACCACAATGCCCTCACAGCACAGATAAAAATTTGACAGTGTCTTGTTGAACGTGATATATGGATATATTCCTAGATCTGAATTTTAATGCGAAAGTGACTCAGCTTCTTATTCGGAAATTGGACAAAACGTAGGTTAATGTAGTGTCACAGGAGAGAACCACTCTCTCTCTATAAACTATAAAATCCTGCCAACACTGAAAATCGAAAAGTGTGTGTGTGTTTGGTTCATTCCCTGCGCTTGAACAATATATAATGCAAAACACATGCACATGAACATAAACAGGGTAAATTGACTGTTTACAGGGGTTAAAAATAAATAAATAAAGTATATCTACCACGTACGTCATATTGTATACTTTTTTAAAACATGAATTACGATGTAAGGCCTTCACTGATGTTCATGTATGGATCATTTTTAAATGAGACATAAAGTCGGAGTGGAAAAGAAAATCAATAGCAGCAACTGGATGGGCCCAGTGTTGCAAGACAGATATCTAGGCTGACATTTAAAATAATGTGGCGTGACGTAACTGTTCTCTTGGTGGGGCTGACGCCACTGTGGTAAATGAGTGCGTCTCCCTCGTTCTCTACATTTCCCTCCTCTGTTTCCAGCATCTCTTGGCCCTCATTCAATGTTTATATCCAAAACAAACCTGCATTCGGACAATGAAAGCAGAATTGTATCATGATGTATGCGTCAACTTATTTTCAAATCCATGAGGAGAAGGATTTTATTTAGAAGTAAAAGTGGTGGGTCGCCCTTAAGCCGGTCACTTTAAATTACTTTCTGCCACAACCGAGTGGCTTGTTATGCGCCGTGTTCTGCATTCAAGCAGAACTTATGAAATCCTGTCAGGACATTCTAAACTCAGAGATTTAAAAAAAAAAAAAAAGAAAACAACTTGGGAGTTTATAGGTCAGGAATATGACGGCGGAAGTGCTTAAATGGCCTCGTCATAGGTAGGTAATACTATATACTATAAAACTAGAGGTAATTGTTTTTCCCCTGACATCTTGTAAGGCTGAATAATGAATATTGCGCCTCTAAATCCTCTGATACACATCAACGTAATCTAAGTGAGCACTGCTTTCTATTTTAGCTGTAGATTAAAAAAAAAGCCTCAACTATTTTTCATTTCACATATATGGGCAAATGTGACAAGCTTTAGTTATAGGTGTGAGGTGATTCTAACAGTTACATTTATTTCATGTATTTTTAGCAGCTAATGCTTTTCTTTTCTTTAGTTTTTTCCTCTACTCCCTTCGTCCTCTTCCCTACTTCCCTTCAGTCTCCCTCTCTCCCTGCTTGATGTGGCTTTTTGTGCGAGTGAAAAGCAGCAGCCGGCCATCAAACATTTACATCATGTGCTGCTTTGGAGTGCAAAAGGAGAGAAAGACAGTGGAGAGGAACTGAAAAAAAAACAGTCACGCAGAAATGAAGCGGGCAGAACGAGTGAAACTTGGGGAAAGACACACACGGATAAAGAGAGGGTTAAAGGCCGAGGCAGACGGACACAGAGACAGAAGAACAGTCTGAACAGAAGAATCTTTGTCTCAGTGTAAGTAGGTCAGGAGTTCACTGGCTAGTAGTCCACAGCAAGGCCAAATTATCCTACCATGAGTACAGTCTGGAATATAAATGATAACACAGGAGTGCGGAAAACTTCTTCTTTTCTGTTTTTTACTTTAATTGTTGCATTTTCAAGTGTTTGTGGTGGAAATGTGGAAAATGGTCTGAGATGCAACATATTAAGGAGCTAATTCTCTGAAATCAAAACACTTAAAGCCTTCAATTACTGATATAAAATAGCGTATTAATGCATAATGCTACATAAAAGCAATACAGCTAAAAGCGACTGACATAGTCTGGGACTGCAACCACAAATACGCCTCTTATTTTCAGATTTGTATGCAAACTCTGTTTAGTGGTTTGTACATGTGTTCTGTCTGTTAATTGCAATGTAAGTGTTAATAATTAATGTAGCACTAAATTCAAATGAACATAAGAAAAAGTTGGTAATCCTGTCCCAGGACAGGTAATGATATGATATTTTAGGGCAGTACATGGTGTATTTTTTTTTTTTTTTAAATATGGAATACAGCAAATAGTGCAGTAATTAATTTTTAATCTCAACTGTATGCCCGAAATAGACTGAAATAAATAATAAATAAAAAAACTTTTAACGCAACTGGTTGAGGTTGTTATTTTCTCTATAAATGCTGTTCTTTTTCGTCGTGTCCTTCATGCATTTGTTTGCACTGATCTCTCTTTTTCCAACTTGACGTTTTTAGCTGTCTACCCTCCGTTCTTAGACTATTCCAGTCGATGAGTGGCTAGACCTCAGTGTTTCATTCAAGGACACTTAATCATGAACATGGCTCTTAATGGGCTGGATTGGCCATTAATGGTTTTAATGAGTGCTGTCAGGTTTCTGGCTTGAGCCCCATGTGCCGTGGACTTATGAGAACAAACAAGGCAGAGGATGCGAGTGAAATCTTTAAGGGTTTCTCGATGAAGGCAATTTTCCCCTCTGAATCAACCCAACCCCCACAATCCTTTCACTGTCTGGACAGAAATAGGCTCCACAAGAAGAGAGAGAGAGAGATAAACAAGACATGAGTCCCCATTCTGTAAGAGAATAAAGAGCCGTATGTACATCTATTTGGAAATAGTGGACATTGTGGACATACACAAACGCACACACAGTACAAGGTTTACATAAACGATACTGGAGCAGATTCACAGCTGAAATCATTTACGTTTTGTTTTTTTCCTTCCACACAACAGAGCCTAATCTGTTGGACCCACCCCGTGAGAGCAGTGACAAGCCTGCTTTATCACGTTACCACCATTCGGTATGCAGAGATGTATAGTGCTGTGTGCATTTATGGGACGTATTTTTACGGATTAGGGTTTTTGACTTCACAAGCCTCAAAAAAACCTCCCCTGCATGCTGCTGCAACTCTAACTGCTGGTGTTATTGGGCACAAGAGTCACCTTGAAGCTTTTTTTTGGTCCATTCACAATCACACTTTTCTTCCCCTCTAATCCATACATTGCATAACCTGGCTAAACCGTCACATCAAGCATATTAAACGCGGCGAAATAAAGAGAGGAGGTAGAATCTGGAAACAGGTGGGGGATGGATCGGGGTAAATTATGCAAAGCAGCGAGCATTATTAATCTTAATATGGAAATGACGATCTATTAAAAGTAATATACAAATGCTGCATCATCAATGATGTTGTGATGCTGTTGGCTGCGAAAGTGCTTGTACCTGGAGAAACAAACATTGCATTGTGCATTGTGCATGTGATGTTACAAAAAAATGTGTGTTGAGCTCATGTTTCATGCAGACATCTATTTGTTTATTGGCGTTGTCGTGAACCGAAAAGGTGAGGAATCACCAGATAACGATGCACCTCTCAGTGCAGCCATCCAAAACAAGGGTTGATCTCCCCACACACACACACACACATGCAAATTTCACACAGGTACAGGGCAGACATACACCCTATCAAAATGGACGACAGGGGAGTCTGCTGCTGCTGCTGCTGCTGTGGCTGCTGCTGCTGCTGATGCTGCTGCTCTATTATGTAATTGTCTAACCCAGTGTCAAATCACCAGGCAGCAGCCCCATCATACATCTGTGACCTCATTCATCAGGATAAAACTCATTCTTCAGTCTCATTTTTCTGAGAGATCAACATTTTTGTTCATCTGTCGTATCCACCTGTATATTCTCACTGTCCTGGGGATAATTGTTAACTGCCTAATTTGTTTGTCTCTTTTAACCACCCGGCTCTCTTCAAACCTGACTCCAAAGCCCACAATCTTTTGCCTTTTTTTCTCTCCAACCATCCACTGTTCTTTGCTGTCATTGGTAATACTCCACACCCAATTCCCCAGCAGTTTAACCTCATTTTGTTTCCTCACTCCATTTACATCTTTCTACTTAAAAGCTCCACCACTTTCCTCTATTGTCATGCACCTTGCAGGCACATATCCCCCATGTCTCTGTTTTCCCCAGCCTCCTCTACATTATTATTATCATTATTATTATTTTTATTTATTTTTTAAACATATAGATATATATTTTTTAACGTTCTTGACCGCTAACCCAGGTCCTTACCAGGTATGAGCTACAGTGAAGCGCCGCCTCTGTCTGATGTTCTTGTTGACCATTAGCTTGCGAAAGAGCCGCGGGGAGCTTCTGGGGGACAGTTTTGGGGACGTGGCTCCCCTCTTGCCTCCCACCACACCTGGCATCTTGGGAGGCTCCAGCTCCAAATGCATGTGCTCCTTGAATGTCCGAATGCAGGAGTCCATCTCAACGCTCAGCTCGTTGGATGACATCCCTGCAGGTTGGCTTCAGTTCTGCAAGAGAGACTTTCTTTTCCCTGTCAAATTTCTGACACGTCAGTCTCACCAGGCGGACATGCACGGCTAGTTTCCTCCTCCCTTTGCCTTATCCGGGAAACAGAAGAAGTTCAAATCAGGCTGGAATCTTCTTGTGAAAAAAAAATTGAGGCTACCTTCCAAACAAAAATATACACACATACCCTTTTGTTGGTTGTGTTGTTTTTACCTTTACCATTTCCCCCTATTCTTCAGGGGTTTAGAGATCATCCAGCCAGCAGTTATCTCTCCTTTGGCTCATACATTGTGGGTTCCTTGTAGTCCTCTGTTCAGAGGCTCTTAGAGCTACTTCCAAAGCAGAAATCCTCTTCTCACAACTGCTTCTCCTCCATCTCTCTTCTCCTGGTGTTGGTGTCTGTGAGGTGCACAACCCAGTGCTCTATCACTCTCCTTGTCCCTGTGTCCCTCTGTCTCTAAGGCACAGCTGGTGCCTGCTTAATGCACACCTCAGCACCAGCTTTTTCCCTCAGACCATCAGGGCAGCGTGATGTTGGAGGATCTCCCTTATGAAAGATTCAAATGTTCTCTGCCTCCTCCTGTTCTGCTCCTCCTCCAGCCATCACTTGCTTGACTGACCTTGTCTCTCTGCAAACAACCCCCACCTCTTCCAAAAGGCACTCCCGGTGTGGCAGAGAGGGACTCCCACTAAGCCCAGCCTCTAGTCAGATTTCCCCTTTTACTCGCAGTCAGTCAGAGCAGCGAGTGGAGCGGAGTACAGCACAGCACAGCACAGCCCAGCATGCAGGCAAATGCCTCACTTGCTGTTTCATTCAGAATATACACAAGGAGCCGAGAGCAGACACGCAGTGAGCTCAAGACACGCCTCCCTTTCACAGATTGGCTGGTGGCTGTTGTGACGACAGGCGGGCAGGCACAGTAACAGGTTGTCAAATTTATTATTTATTTTTGTTTAGCCAGGATTTGTGGTCATGTTGCTGATGATGTTGTGACCTTTAGAGAGGCAGGAAACTGGTGAGATCATTAAGTAAAACATTTTTTTTTTTTTTTTTTAATCAGAAGATCCAAATAATCACTCAAATGCATTGCAATATAATTGGAAAGCATATGTTTATTTACTGATAAATGTGTTCCATCACACATCTCACACTATTTTAGAAACAATATAACCGTGAGATTGCTACAGTATCTATCCATCTATCCACCCAGTGCTGACAAGGAGACAGAGAAAGAGGAGTAATGTGCTGAAGGTTAAAAGACTGATTAGAGGAGGTAGTAGAGCAGCATGATAAATATTGGAAATGCGAGCACTTGCCGGTTGGTTCTGTGATTTGACTTGTTTTGGTTGTGAGTCATACCTGATTGTGAGCCAACAAGGTGTGCAGCTCTTTTTCACCACTGAGTTGCCAATTAATCTGTTCAAAATAGTCTTTTCCAGGCTTGTATATAAAGGAGAAAACACCTGCTGTAATATGACTACCTACTTAGACTGGAGTGTGCTCTCATGGTGTAAAATCAGCCTGTGATGTGTGTGTGTGCGACATTACTTGGCCATTTTCCTCCGATCTCCATCTATCGTCAAACAAATCATTAAAACTTTCACTGGCAGACAGGATCATTTGATGCTTGGTAGAGCAAACACTGAACATAATGATTAAAATAATTCTCTCCAACTAGTTCGTGCCAGTTTAATGAGTTATAAAATCACACATAATGAATGCACCGTCTTCCAAACAATTCCACTTTGTATATATCAAGCCGTGCTAGCATCAATGCTAACACACTGAGCTTTACAACTTTCCTCGTTGCTAGATGCTAAAGGTTTATTAAATCTTAACTTGCTTGCAATGGGGATAATTCAGGGGATCACAAGAGCTATTAGAGGCCATTCTTCCTCTGAAATGGTACAGCCCAATTAAGAGGGATTTATCCTCAAGGGAGAATTAAGTACGTACAAAATTCCAATATAGTCAATACTTGTTCACATTCAGACACAATTGGAGAATGGTTGACTAACTGATTGACCAGCCAACAGACCTTTGCCAGAGCCATAAAACAAAAAGCACTTTTTATTTAAAAATACGGCAAGTAAAGATTCATACAGTGTTTTTGATTCTTCATGACCACTCAAAGCTGCTTTACACTACATTCACCCATTCATTCACACATTCATGTAGTGCATCTACTGTATGTGCACAATACCCATTCATACAATGCCATCACGGCCATCAGGGGCAACTTGGGTGAAAAACTGATATTATAGTGACCGGCTTTAGCGCTTTATTGGAGTGTCTGTGCTGAAAGGAGAATGAGAAAAGATGAATGAGGAACCATAGAGAGGGACCAACAAAAGGGATGGAGATTAAATGAAAGCCAGGGACATTCAACATGACTTTTACATCCTTGAGGGCGTTGGTGAAAGTTGAGAACAGAACAGAAACAGCTACAGCTACAATAAACCCTGCAGCCAAACATATGGCAGCTCTTCACCGACGTTACTTCTCTTATCAAGTGGACCACAATATTGAAACCTGAAAGGAACATTGCAACTGTTTTGTTTTTAGGTCTCTGGATCTCTGGATTGACCTCTTTGTGTCCAATGCGATACTAAAATCATAACTTTGAGTCTCTTCTGATAACAATATTGGTCAAACTTTCACCTCATTTCAACAACATAGCTGGTAATTACCACCTAAGGATAACCAGTTGTTACTAAAACACAGTGCTCCAACTGCACAGCAGACATTTGCAGCCCTCACTCACATCCTTGTCACATGATGATGGTGTCACATATCTCCCTTTATTATTTTGGGTTAACTGATCGTATTAATTCAACTTTTTTTCCAAGATCCAAATCAGTGGTTAGTATCTGACTAATATCACAACAGAGTAGTATATCAGCTCATTCCTAGAAATGACAAAACATAACTGACAATAATCTGAATGACTGATTAGTTAATCATAGACTTAATAAGAGTAAGCCACTCTAAAAATGTCCGTGAGTGCTGTGAGTTAATTGCTAATAAACGGATGCTAATATTCTGATGACGAACATTATCTTCATTAATTGTGCTAGCTTGCTTCCTCATTATGAATCAAATAAGAGATTCGTCTGATACTAAAGGAGATGAATAAGTGCTTGTTTAATGTTAAAAAAGACACACATTTCACAACCTTCACAACCTTTGACAACCAAAACCTCCTGGGTCAGACCAAAATATTTGTTGAGCATTATGACGACTGTGGTTAACATTTTTTTTCAAAAGTTATGCTTAGCAAAATGTACTGTTCTTGTGCTTCCATCTTTTTGTATGATAATGGGTGTTCCATTTTTTAATTTCATCAAGAGCCAAGCTGAGGTAGTTTTGGGAATCTGGTTAGGATACCTCCTGGACACCTCCCTGAGGAGGTATCACAGGCATGTCCTCCCAGGATGAGCCCTCTGGGCCGACACACTGGAGGGACTTATGCCTCGGCTGGCCTGGGAACACCTTGGGATCCCCCCAGAGGAGCTGGCGGAAGTGGCTGGGGAGAGGACGCTCTGGGCTTCCTTGCTAAGGCTGCTGCCTAGTGATGGGATCGGCAGTTCATTTGAGTGTACTGAATCACTAGAATCCGTTCATTAAAATGATTCGTTCACCGAATCGTTCAGTGCTTAGCAGGAGCCCAGTGCCCTGCTACGTGACTCACCTCCTCCCTGAGTGCAGTACGTTCGCGCCGCGGGTCAGTGAGTGAGTGAGTGACAGCGCGGACGAGATTCATGTCTCAACCACAGTTCACCAGCTCTCTGTGTGTCAGTTCGTTCACGAATCATGACCGAGTCAGTGACCGACAGCGCGAACGAATCACAGCAGCACGACAGACACAGTTCTTCTTACTAGTCACTCCCTCCGCGCTCGGTGCCGGTTGGCTGGCGTCGTTTGCCGAAGATACACGGCGTCGGCGAACGACATCACGAGTGATTCGCAGAACGCGACAGTTCCTCTCCTGACCGCCCCACGCTCGCTGCTGAGCTCAACTGAACTAAGAAAGGAACGAATCAGTTCATGAAGTGATCCCAGTCAGTTCGTTCACTCAAATGATTCGTACTTTTGAACGAATCACTCATGACCGACACAACACTACTGCTGCCCCCCGTGATCCAGACCTGGATAAGCAGAAGACAAAGAAAGGGAGTGGAACATGCAACAGAGGGAGCAGGAGCGGACATAACATCTTTCAGACCCTGTCTGTACTGAAGTGTTGGTCAGATGTGAAGTGTTCCAAGAGTCCTTAATGTAGCATCTCTGGTTAGATAAAAAGCTCCCTTTTTCCCCTCTTTCCCAGTCCACAGTCCATCTCTGATAAGCAAAAATGACTGCACTGTGGCCCAGATGAAAAGCTCCACATTCATTCACAACAGTATGTTGGAAAACAACGCACAGTGAAGTGCCAAGGACTAGGAAAAAAAAGGACTGAGACCGTGCTGTGCATGATTATGAATGAATTCCCTGTGTTCAGTTCATATATTGTCCTGTATGTGCAAACGACAAGAAAAGGAAAAGAGACAAAGAGCAAATTATTTACAGGAGGTTCCAGTAGAATCCTGAAGAGCTGTAGCTAAAGAAAGGACGAGGCTGAACATACAGTATTATGATTCGAAGGTGACCTCTTCGGTGCGAAACCGCCTGCTGTGTTAAGTGGTAAAAGATTGTAGATGGAAGGTTTATGAGCGACAGCAACAGCAGCAGCACTCGCAGCAATGGAAAAACACAATTTAATTCACAACAATAAAATAAAGACCAAAGATGATGCTGTAAATGCAATCAAAACACGATTAAAATATAGAATTTTCAATGGCTTTTCCACTGTGATTTCATATACTGTGGGTCATCATGAGGGCTTTGTCTTCTGGCTCACAATTATGTAGTTTACAAATGAAGAATAATGCAGTGCTTTTTGTATGTATCGGTATGAGAAGTGAATGAGAGCAAACCATAGAAAAGACAGAAAGAGTTACGGCTGTGACAGATTTCTCCCTGTGATGTTTCAGTAAAAACACAGCATGGAAACAGTTATTCCAACATCCCTGTCAACTCACAAACCAGCTAAACTAGGATTAGGTTTACTGGATGAGGATTATTTACAACACAGACTGACAACCATGAGGGTAGCCAAGGCACATACGCATGTTTGTTTAAACTTCAGACAATAGCTTTTACGTCCATGCAGTTTTTTTCTGTGCCTGATTTGTTCAAAATCATCTTCAAAAGTTGCATGAAAACAATTGTGAAAAACAACAGAGGGAGGCCGAGTAAATATATCTAAATGAATCAATATTGAATCAACTTGGTAATAGAATCAAAATGATTCAGGAAATCAGTAGTGGCACGCAGCGCCAGATCACATCACATGTTTTCACAGAAAAACTGGCTGATGCTCAGATATGAGGAAGTGAGCACGAGAACGAGCGTAATCTTGACGCATAATCTGTCTAGTTTGCTCTCTGTACGTGACAAAAATGAAAAATTCAAGATCCATTTCCTGCCCACTTGCTGTGTGTACTCACACCCACACAAAAGCAACACCAGCGGAGAGAGGGTAGTGCTCGACAACAAGTACACACAGTGCAGACAAGTTATAATCTGGCCAGAGACATCCTGACCCAGGTTGAAATACGCATCCACATATAGTTTGAAATGATGGAGAAGACATCTGAATTGGCACATTCCTAGTGGGAAAGTATATCATTATACATGATTGAGAGAACTAGTTTGGGATTTTAATGCATAAATCTTTAATAATAGGACTTTGAAAAGGCCTGTGCACACACGTTTTCTGTGTAATCAATGCTGTAATTCATAATCAGGAAACCTAATAATTAAACCCTAGTGGCACTGTTAAACAAAGCAGATATATTAGCAAATTGTAATAAAAAAATAAAATGCAGAAACATAGGTTAGGTGAAAGTTAACTTAATTTTCTTAATTACATGGTACAGGAATATAGTCAATCTTATTTTCATGGACTCGATTTTCTCTTGTTATTTTATCAAAAATGAGTAGATTTGATGTTATTTTCTGTTTCATATGATTTAAAGGTTCCATATGTAAGAATGTGGCCAAAAACGGTTACTACATTCAAATTCAAAATACCAAGGTCTTTTAGGTTTCGTTTTCTGACGTAACTGGCAACCCGTGGTAGCTCGGCAGCTGAGACTCTACTGACTGCAATGACTGGTCGACGGCGGTAGGTGGCGCCACATGCCAAAACATGATTTCAAAACATAAACATGATTTGCAGTCTGCAAAATATATATTTTTAATGCAAATATTTTGTCTGTACTGTTGTTGTCGGTGAGTTCAGTTTGTTATATGAACATTATTCCTGAGTCTCTGTGACATATTGGGAGGATTTTATGACCAGTTTCTTTAGATTTATTACATAATGCACCTTTAACGTTAATATCAGCAGAGTTATGACTGTTGTTTAAGCAAAACATGACACCCGAAGACACTGCACTGGCTTTGTTATTAGGTAATCATGAAAAGAATAGAGTACTATTGTAGTATTTCAATGGCTTAATATTGGACAGATGAGTTCATCAGCAGACAAAAATGTGTTCCCTCTCAATGGAGAAATGAATGGGAAATCCAACCTGACAGCAACATGTCAGCGTTTTATTTAGACACCGACTAACAGACATTCGCAGGCGATCCACAGCTGTCCCCGTCTCTATCTGCATGTTGAAACTTCCATAATCAAGGTGCAGTGCCAGTTAAAAATGTCAGACATACACTGTATTATTCTAAGCATTCACAGTAATTGTTTTGTTTTCAACAGGAAACACTGCAACCTTTCTCTCTAGTGCAGACACCGAAGGTTAATGCACATTAACTGACAGTCGGCCGTCCACAGCAGTCAAAGTAATGGAGTGAAATGACTGAGCAGAAGGCATACTTGTTTGAGCCTAATGTGCCATGTCATCACCCTAACCTTTGTCTGTGGAAATCTGTTTTATAACCGAGCGAAATTGGTGTGGAAACTTAAATACCTCAATATGAATCGACGTGGAATCAAATGGAATAGAGACCTTGAGAATATGAATCCAAACGACTGAGGAAATCGGTAGCGATTACCCAGCACCAGATCACAAACAGCGAGACTTAGGGACTTGAGCTTTTTCTCAAGCAGTGGCACAATCACACACAAACATAATACTCAGTGACTGTGGGCAAGGAAGCAATTGTGTACATCAGCAGGAACTATAATTGAATCCCACAGTTACTTATTGCCTCTTGCAAACATTGGTTGCAGCCCTCAAAAAAATAAGGACATAGTGCTCATAAATACATTTTGTTACAGATGACACACACACACACAGTGCAAAGCACAAAACACACATACACACACACACAAACACATCTACTACACATTGAGGCTTCACTGGGAAAGAGAGAGAAATGAGACCTGAGGTCGTTCAGGACGCTGCTGCTGACCCTGATGTTCAGCAGAAGTGATGCCTGAAGGGGACATAGTGTGATGGCTTTTAAAGGAGAGGAGGGCCATGAAAAAGGAAAAAGCACTCTGGGGGGGAAGCATGTCTGCATCTAAGCACCAGGAAAAAACAATGACTGACACACACCTCACCTGCTATAAAGTCTGCAGTTGCCTGAGCGGCCAGCCATAAACTCGCTGTTAACAGAAATCAAAGAAGAAGAAAAAAAATGCAAGTCATAATTAGATCCAGGATAAATCATGGAAAAATATAAATCACTTTTTTTTTTAGAATAGTTACATAAGAAAAACAAGACATGATCAGACCCACTTCTGAAGTGCCCCTAATGATCCTCCAAATCTCTAAGCACTTCTTGAGCTATTTAAATCCTCATTTGATGTTCTCATGATGACGGTGACGAGCACAGTTTAACTCGTGTGTTGATGATCATGGAAAAATTCACCATTTCAGTGAAGCTCATGTAGAAGCATCTGCACTTATGTTCCTCCCATTATCTCTCCATCATTTTTTTTCTTTCATCTGTCAAAAATGTGTCTATGTAATGTGCTGTAAAATGTGCAGGTGCATTCAGTCAACCGTTATCACACTGCCCTCTCCTGGTGATGACTGAAATTTCACCCTCCTCAAACATAAAGTGATTTCTGAAAAGGCAGGTTAATGAGCTCATGGTTTTAATGTTATTTCAAGATCAAAAAATCCTTCATGTCTCGTCTAAGTAGGCCAACACCAGTACCAATTGGAGTCAAATATGTATTTTCGTCACCTGGAATGACGTAAAGAATGTTGGGTAATACAAACATCTTCATTTTTATAAAAAAAAAACGTTTATCTTAGCTCCCTCTCATCTCATACGTCATTACTACAGAAGCTACAATCTGTCTGAGAATCAGTGAACTGAATTTCAGCCCATTCTACGTCAGCCGATATTTAAAAATGTATTATAAAGTGCTCTCTGACAGCAACATCCGGCGATGCACAACTGCACAACTCCACTGATCTACAGAACACTGAGACACACACACGTGCACCTAACAGCGAGTGCACGTAAACACACAGGCAAACTAATGTGTGGCTCCATCGGGGCTAATTAGCAGAAGCCTTTCCAGCAGAGTGTATTCATCTAACGGAGAGAAATCTAACACTTGGCAAATGCTATAACAATGTTCCTCAACAGGGTAGATTCACTGTTTATGATCTCACACACACGCGCGCACACACACGCACACACACACACACGCACACACACGCACACGCACACGCACACACACACACACACACACACACACACACACACACACACACACACACACACACACACACACACACACACACACACACACACACACACACACACACACACACAGCAGCGACAATCAGGTCTAATTAACAAGTAAAAGCATATCTTAATTTAACATGACTGGTCAAGCCATGAACTGACTTACTGTAAGCCCAGTGTGTGTGTGTGTGTGTGTGTGTGTGTGTGTGTTCTTGTACTTGCGGCATACTGAAGACCAGTGAGGGTTTTTAACCATCAAAGTGAGGTCATTTTTACAGAGTGAGGACTTTTTGGCCGGTCCTCACTTTGTTTTCATTGAAATCTCTTCCTTAGGTTGCTATAACATGCTATACTCTGTTTGTCAAACAAAAAAAATAATTCAAATTTGGTCGACATGGTATAGTATAACGGTTTTTGTCAAATTTTGAACCAAAAATGTTGGGTCAAATTTTTTGTGTCAAAGATTTTTTCAAATTTTTGGTCAAAATTTTTGTTTTAATTTTGGTCGACATAGTATAGTATGACGTTTTTGTCAAATTTTAGAAAAAAGTCTCCAGCCTTTTCTTTTTGCTCTGGGGCTCCACCTGCAGACATGTTATGGTACTGCAACCAGTAGTTCTTTGTAGATGTCATTTATGAAGTAGATATTTGTAATTTGGTCCTCAGTTTGTCAGCAACCCCGGTCCTCAGTATGCAGCAAGTACAAGAATGTGTGTGTGTGTGTGTGTGTGTGAAGGCACGGTGCATAAATAATGAAAGAAGGCAGTGTCATCTTCAGAGGGCTGAGTACAACATGGCAGAGATCAGTCGTTGATGCAGAGAGGGATTCTAATCAGTGCTCAGTGTGACTGGGAAACACCGTTACGCTTTGAAATAACACGACTTTGCTTCAAGAGATGAGCTGCTCAAACAAACTTCTCATTAAACTCACCTCAAAGCAATGAAAAAAACATATTTACATGATAGGTTAATGCCACTCAGAAGAAACATGCTGTTATGAGTGGCAGCAAGTCAAAGTTTCATCTTTCTTGTCTATTACCTCGGGTACAGTAGTATACATTAGGGCAGGAACTGTTGGCTCTGTCAATGACTGGACACTGTAAAAAAAATGCTACAAAAACTTTTAAATAAAGCAAACTGAGGTACATAATGTGATCGATAAAGAGAAGGTGCAACAAACCTCTGACCATAGTATAAAAGTGTCTAATCATGGAGTGAGGGAATGTGGTTAAGAAGTGTACAAAGTGTGAATATACTTCTAGACCACATCCACACAGAGTCATATGCAGAGTAGTGGTGTATAAATTAGGCAATATCATATATATTTAAAAAAAAAAAAAGGGAAGACTAGACATGGGCAAGGCCTACATGTTTAAGTTTTAAATCATTTGACCCAGGAGTCAATGGACATTAAATACAGTCCCACTTGACAAAAACCTATTTAAACCCAGTTTTCAGCAGGTTTTTTATGGTTTATTAGAAACCCAAGTAGCTGAGGTTCTTACCTTTATAATATCTGATCATTTGTTGTCTTAATCAACCGATTTAGTGACATTTTTGTGTTTCGGGTGTTCTCTTTCGGGTAACTCTTCTACAAAAGTCAGTCAATGACTGAGTATTCAGATTAAGCCCTTCTTTGAAATCATTGAACTCAAAGCTTCTTTTAGTGCCCAAATACAACCAGCAAACAAAAAACAAAAAAAACAGCCTGATCAGTCCCTGCCTACCTTTTCAAAAAAAAAGTATTTGAGAGTTCAATCCAAGTGGATTCAAACAAATTCACGTTGCAGTTAACTCACCATTCCGGATCGACCGGCGTGATGTCTATCCTGGGAGGAGCTCCGAACGGCAGCGACGTTGGCCTGGCCATGATCTCCTCGTCGGGCGTCCGCGACCTTTCCCCCTGACGCCATGACAACGGAGGTAGCTGCAGGTTGCCTGAGAAACGGCGCCGGCCCCGGCGCAGATCGACCCCCAGCGTGCAGGACGGAGAAGTGAAGGACTCACTGAGGCAGCAGTCCGGAGGCTCTTTGCTGTCCTGAGGACACATGAGGTGACAGAGAGTGAGGTGTTTAGACAGGAAAGAGAAGGCTCAGTTATTCAGACGTACTGGCAAGAGATTACCCGGGTAATAAAACATATTTTTGGGGATGAAATTTTTATGTTCTTTCTCTACAATCTATTTGGGCAATATTGCACCCATGTTTAAAATATTTTTTCTAAAATATTATTAACAGCCAGCAGGTAAGCAGTAACCAGAAAATGGCTGCAGGCCACACCTCCAACAGAGACATACACAATATGGAAAGGATGACCTTCTCACTGAATCTGCAAATGGATAAGTACCTGCAATACTCGGGAAAATGCATTGTGTTTAAGACCAAGAGATGCTCACAGAGCCATTCATATATGAACTGACTTGTATTTCTTTTTGTTATTAATGTTTTTGCTATAAAAAAAAAGTATGAAAGAAAAACAGGGAAGAGAAGAAAAACATGCAAGAAGTTACAGATTTAAGGAATAGTGCTTTACTGATTATAACAAAAAGTACATTTGATTTATTACAGATGTTGACACACAGCTCTCTTATCAAACCTGATGTGCTACTTGCCCACTAGGGGGCGTCACAGGCCTGTTCCTAAAAACTGTTTATATTACAGAGCTCTTTTTCTACTTAGTAGTGAACCTCTTCATCAACCCTACACAGCACAATTCTTTTGAACCGCCTTTACAAAGATGTTTACAGTTTCTTTATCATTACATATAATAATAGTATTTCACCACATGTTGTACCCTGTGCTTCATTTACTGGCCTAATTTGTCTCGTTTTTAAAATGTCAGGTCATAAATAGCCATGTTTACTCCGTGGCTGCAGAGTGATTAACATACGTCTGAGGGGATAAATGATAAACGAGCAAGAGTAAATGAGAAAGTGACAGAGGGAAATGGAACGTGCGTTTGTAGCTGAATGTGGGAATGATGCACGTCTGCATGAAAGGAAGGGAAATGAACGGTAAACCTCCCATCACTGGCAAGACACGGCAACGAAAACTTAATCAGATGGCATTAATCTGGCTGTGTCACCTTTTCCCTGTCGCTCTAGTCTAATAACTTTATTTATCAACTCAACTCTGAGACACTTCTAGAAATCATCCAGACAGTTTGACTCTACATACGTACGAGTAAGTGTTCTCCTTAGTTTGTATCTGAAATCACACTTTTGAGGCATCCTCATCGAGTCATTATTTCATTTCTTTCATTATGTCCCTCAACACACAGACGTGTACAGGGAAAGACCAGGAGCTGGAACACATTGAGGATTTTAACCATTGTCATGGAAACCCGAGACGATCTCATCTTATCATAAATCCATTGTTTTTTTGTTTTTGTGTAAACGGAACACTTTTTATTCCTGCATTTTATTCATTTCTTCCTGCTCACACAAAATCTCATTTAAAAGCAGTACATGATGTTGTTCAGTGCGGTTGAAAGAGTTAAAAAAAAAGAAAGATATATTTTCATTAAAAGAAAACTGAATATGAACAACAATATGATAATATGAAATACAAGCAACTATTATGATTAAAATGTTTTACAAAATACTACTTTTTTGTGTACAGTAAAAAGATGATCTGTGGTTTCCAGATGTTGATTATAAACATATATAGATACTTCAATAAATGTTCAATGAAGAAAATGATCAGACTATTCAATAATGCAAATGTGAGTGTACAGTATTTGTAGAAATCTGATCAGATTTGGCAGTCGCACATGAAGATCCAAATCCTTTTTGAGCTCCACACCAGCTGCGTCTCCAGTGGTTTAAGAACTCTCTCCAGTAAACACAGCCTTCCCACACTCTCTCTCTTTCTGAGTCTCACGGCTTTTCTCTGCGATTTTCCCTTCCTCCACCTACGTACTTGTGGCTTCTGTGCTCAGCTACACGCTGCCAGAGATCGTGATGGAAGAATTACAACCTCATTTCATTGTTAGGTCATACAGTAGGAGTGACTGTGACAAAGACGTATAGTTCCCCTCTCGGCTGTGTGGGTGGTGACTTGTTTTTTTTCGGACTGGCAAGTAAACACACTGCAGAATACTATAGGCTGGTGCTGTTAGATGACAAGAATCATTCAATGCAGATTATAATTTGATGCTAAGACTGGTATTTTACATTTGCTGAACCACATGACACCTTTCTGCATAGAGTTTGCATATTCTCCCTGTGTGTGTGTGTGCGTGGGTTTTCTCTGGGTTCTCCGGGTTCCTTCCACAGTCCAAAGACATGCAGATTTGGGGAAACTGGACACTCTAAATTGACCAGCGGTGTAAAAGTGGCCCTGCGATGGACTGCCGAACTGTCCAGGGTGTACGTCGCCTATTGCACTACCTCAGCTGGGATTGGCACCCCTTCATGTGGAGGATGAAGTGGTAGAAAATGGATGGATGAACCACAGGATTTATCAAAATCGTCTTTTTTTTTTGTCTTACTGTATAAGAAGTGTAGGACAATAGTATTCAGCGTCTGCCACATGCACTAGCTTTTCGTTTTGAGTGTTTTCATTGTTCATATCCAAGACTGAAACATCTTGGTCGGTTAAAAAATTAATCAACCAGTCATTGCACCTGGCAGATGCTCAGTCTGCTCGTGAAGCAGTTGTTTGTGTCACGGTGGTAAATTTGGTGTAAATAAGGCAGTCTACAACAAGTTCTCAGTTTGATTCGCTTCGTGTTAAATCATTTAAAATATTGTTCCAAAAAGTGATTTCAAAATATAAATATAAGACTCTTGTATGTTAACCACCACTCAAAGCCACAGCTGCGCTAAATTAACAGCATTTTTTTTATGTTTCTGTAATGGTTAATACACCAGCAAGTAGAACCTCTTAAATGCTAAACTATAATTATTATTGTTATCCGTACATTTTCTAATTTAATGCTTTATTAAAAAAATAAAATAAAATTGTACAGCACATTATTATTTCTTGATTAAGATATACTTAGGATAGGATTGATTCAAATTTAGGTATAAAAAAAGAATTTGAAAGATTTCTAAATGTATGTTTTCACGACAGTTGGTCTAATAAATGTGTTCAGCACAGTTTAATGTGACATTATTCAGATGCGAGACATCACACTGTGACAGTAAATAGCTATTATTATCATTATCACCTACTAAAGACAACTCAACAACACATATAATTCACTAATAACTAGAATAAAAGACAAAAAATAATGATCCTTATGTCTCTTTAGGCGTCTCTTGTTATGACAAGCAGCAACAACAAGTACAATACTTTGGTTGGTTTTGCTGTGTATGTATTTAAAGAAGAACAATATACACTGGAGAAGTTAAGTGTTGCCATTCACAGATATTTACCTTGACGGCAAGAGAATTGTGAGAGAGAGGGAATTAGGAGACAATGACATTATTTTGTCCTATGGCAACTCAGGAAGGGGAGAGTGTGATGGAAAGATAACGACAAAGAGAGACGTGTGAGTGATAAGAACTGCTGTGACTGCAGAGTATGGAGAATAAATACAAGGAAGGAAGGACAGAGGTTGGTGAAAAGGGCGACGGATAACAGTGAGACAGATAACAAAGAAATACATATAAAAGACACATAAGGCACAATGAGGTATCATATGTCAGATCAGGTTATGTTTTAACAACGACGGTGAATAGAAATACAGCAGCTCTTACAGCGACACTGATAACAGGGATAGCAGTTTCCAGTGGTTTAAGGCTACAGTGCATGTCAGAGATCCATTTGGTCTTTGATGGTTTTGATGAAGCGTAATAACATAATAGCACGAGTTGCTATGGATACAAATCTACTATAGTTCATCCAAGCCACCAACCCTATAAGAAGATTAACCATGATTTGATACAGGAAGGATATGTCAAGTACTTTCTTACACAAAGCCATACAGAATGTTGTATCAAGTAGGAGGGAGAAAAAAAAAAAAGAAGAGGACTGGGTATTTAAATTAAAAGTCAGAACCAATTCAACATGGTCTGACTCAGACACAAAGCTGTGACCAGGTTTATAATCACTGTTTTCAAAGACAGGAAGGCTGAGAAAATCATGGATACAGGCAGGAAATGCAGAGGAGGGACAGCAACCTACGTCACGGTCCATCCACACCATTTCTAAAGCAGCGACCAGTCTATAGGTGCACAGGAAATCAGACACAAATGTGCCAATTGTAGCGTTGTTCCGGAGAATGTTGGACACTTTCTGCACATTAATGCAGTGTCAAAGTAAAAATATAACACTTGAACAGATGAAAAGTTGGTTGTTGGCACTTTTCCCATGTGGAGAGATTTTTCAATGTAAAATACAGGACTGTTATATTATGACTCCCTGTGTTTCTCACTATAGCATTGTTTTGTTTTTGTGTTGGTGGCGACAGTCCTGTGCTGCACACACAGAGTGATGCTTTTGCACTGAACACGATCGTGTCAAACAACTTTATACAGTTGAAAACACCAAGAAACACCCGGAAAACATTTGGAAGTGGATTTTATTGTTAAAAAAATAAAACCTGTTCTTGACCAACAGTCTTCATTAGTAAATTCTTAATTAATGTTATAACCTAACATTTAATAATGTTACTCAGGTTTTTGAGGTATTGATGCATTTATAAAGCTACTGGTAACACCCGTTAACACAGTAATAACAAGCGTATAACTTAAATATAACCTTTATTAATGCTCCTCATGAACCTAATTGTACAGCGTGTCATATATTTCTTGATAAAGACTTCAATAAAAATACACAATTTAATTAGTACAATTTATGATTATATCTATTAACCATCGTTAATGATCATTAATGCTCCAAGTGATCTTAGCAACCATACAGATACTAGACAGATACTATTTGTGGAACATGTTTCCTACTTTACAATAAGGGACATGAATAAAGGGTAATAATAATAATAATTTTGGCAGTAGTAGGTTTAAGTTCAGGTATTTAGCTGTGATTTAGGGTATCAGGCTATAAAAAGGAGTGTCCTAATTATGACTGCTGTATAAGAATGTGTGTGTATGGCATCTGTACGGCCGGAGTAGGATGTGTCAGATGCAGAGGTCCATTAAATGGTGAATGGTCTGTATTTATAAAGGACTCCACAGCTTTGCCATTGATTCATTCACTCAGCACAAATATTATGTGCAGCGCACTTTTGTATCGCTCATCTTTCATACCCATTCACACGCTGCTGGAGCCGGGAATTGAACCCACACCCTTCACGTTGAAAGATGACTCGCTGCTCTACCACTGCTCTACCGTGGCCCCGTTAACAGCACCCTGCAGCGTTAAGCCATTAGCCAATTTATACTTCTGCGTAAAGTGCTCTGCGTAGGCTACGTAGAGACTCTGCGTCGACGCAGAGACTGTCGAAGAGCCTCTGCGTCGTCTCCGTCTGCACGAAATATTTTTTAAGTGTCCGTCACTCCGTCAAGGGACAACGGAGACGGCAAGAGCTGCGATTGGTCCTCAGGACAGGCCGAGCGAAGCTGCTCTGTGCCGGCTCTCAGTGCGCTCCGGGCGTCCTGACAGAGGCGGAGCTGATCACCGCCGATAACGCCGCTGCCGAACTATAAATACGTCATATCTATACACACACAGCACATGTTTAGACCCTAAATGGCCAATTTCTCGCCTCAAATTATCTTAAAACTGCGTTCCGTCAAACAGAAAAGTGAGAAACGGCCACTGTTTCAACAACAACAGTCTTTCTCTCTCTTTCTTTCTCGGACGCCATTGCTCACTGTAGCCAGAAGCACAACAACCTTGCGCAGCGACCCCTACTGATCGGGCAGGAAATTGCAGCGAGTGTCCGTCACCACGACGTAGAAGTATAAATGCTCGAGGCGTCTCCGTGGTGACGCAGACGGATAACGCATACGCAGTCGGAGAAGTATAATGTGGCCTTTAGTGTCTAACTGGGACCAGTAGATACTGAGATACTGGCCATGACATGTTCTTTAGTTCCATCGCACACACACACACACAAGAGAAGTCAGGTCACAAGGCCTGAGCTATAAGATTGATAGAGGTAATATAATGTACCTTTACTGCCTTGTCAAATCAAAATTTACAACATGTTGTAGATCATGCATCCTTCACAGCTTCTCCTGGAACAAAACAAAACAAAACGACATTGGTCATTTGTTCAAACAACAGCCTGCAGCAACTTTTTGCTACCCTGAGATTTATGAGCGCCCTCTACAGAAAATTAAGCAAAAACATGTTATTGCCCTGTGTGTGTTAGACGAAAACAAAACAACACAACACACCGCCTTTTTTTCGAAGAAAGAAAGTCCTTGCAAGGACACGGGAGACTGAGAGTTGCTTTTGCTTTCCTGTAAACAGTAGCTCCTTTTACTGTGAGGAATAACCCAGTATTTTCTAGGGCAGCCACCTGAAAGTCACAGACTTGAATCATCAGTCAGAGACCCCCCGCAGTCACGTGTGCAGCGGACTTCTGGGTCATCTTGGTCCCCAAAACTAGCAGCAGAGTGAGCTTGCCCCACTTTCACACTGTGCTCCGGGTCAAGTCGTCCTGCCCGCTAGGTAAAGAGCTCTGCAATGAGCTGAGTCAGCAGAAAACCTGGACTCAACTGTCTGTCAGGCTTCAGCAAATACCCTCTGCTTTCTGCTTCAAATTTCTGTAAAAGATTTTTACAGCTCACAGCAGCATCATATGATGTAGTCTATGGCTTTTGTGTATATAAATACATTATATACAGTCAGCAAAATATGGAACTGTACATTTCTGACTCATCTGTTCATACACAAAGGCTTGGTGGAATAATACCCAGTTTTACAGTCAGGTATAGCAGTAGTTTGAGATATGTATTTTTAACCCTTTAACACATAAGCCTCATACTGTTTTTTTTCTGTTTTTTTTTTTTTTGCTTATTTTAACCATAAAAGTGCCAGAAAATGTCCTGTGAGTAAAAAACAAAAAGTATTATTGAGGAAAAAAACACCGTAGTTGTACACGAACACCAGATTTTGCATGTTAAATTAACATTTTTGAACACATTTAAAACTAGAAAAGCACTCGAAGAGCGCAGACCTCCGCCAAGTCAGCTCAGCCCCCCACAAAATAGCGATAAAAATAATAATATCGTGTACTTGTTCCTGGTTCCATTGCGGGCATTTCCTGAAAAATTTCATCCAAATCCGTCTGCTACTTTTTGAGTTATGTTGCTAACAGAAAAACAGACAGACCTTAGACCTCTTCCCTACTTCTCACCCGCCCCCGACCAACGCCCAAATCTGGCTGCACTCTCGTTATTTTGACACGGAATGGAGGAAATGAAGAGATGAGCTGAGAAAACACCTGCTTTCCATCCGCTACTGAGAGGGAGGGAGTTAATGGAGAGGAGGAGCGGAAGACCGAGAGGGCTGTTGGTGAGGAAGGGAGAGATGAAAAAGCTCCAGGGAAGACACAAGTCTAAGAGAGGAGCTGGAGCTCGGGTATGTGGTCGTGCGGGGGAAGTGTGAGTGAAGCAGAAAGAAAGTGGGGATAGTGAAAATGAGGGTAAAACTGAGGGAGCAAGAGACAGATTAGTGTTGGATGAAGAAAGACATATATTGATTTATAGCAAAGCATGGCTCCCCAGCTCTGTGAATGTAACACATTATTGTACATCATGAGATGTTTCTACACATGCATGAGAGACACATGTGCATTCATTTAGATACATTTGCCTTACAGCGAGAATGTTGATTTCATAGATACACTGTGCGTGTGCGTGTGTGTGTGCGTGTGTGTGTGTGTGTGTGTGTGTGTGTGTGTGTGTGTGTGTGTGTGTGTGTGTGTGTGTGTGTGTGTGTGTGTGTGTGTGTGTGTGTGTGCCCTTCACTTATTGCAGACAATGTTCTAGACTGAATTTTAAATAGGTAGATGTGTCATTTTGACCATTTTTCTTCACTCAATAAAGAAATGACAAATGTCAAATACAAATCAAAAGCATTTTCCAGCTTTGCCCCTTTATTATCGATAAAACTAGGTGAGAACTTGGTTGAGTCCATCTGCTGCAAAATAACTGATCACAACAAATGTGAGGAGAAAAACAACTCAAGTGCAATAAAAGACCAACCATTGATCAGGGAGGGGGAAAACAAATGGGTTAGTCCAAACTAAGTCAACATGGCATAAAGGGAGGTGGACAACAGCCTACAGCCTGAACCTTACAGCCACTCTAACCTTGTTTTAGAAACTCTCCTCTAAGATAAGACAACCTGGAAATATATGATAACATGACCAGCTGGGAGTGAGTCGTCAACACTAATGGTTAAGGACAGGGAAACTATTTTTACAGCAGTTAAAGGTGCATTATGCAATAAATCTAAAGCAACTGGCCATAAAATCCTCCTAATATGTCACAGACTCAGGAATAATGTTCATATAACAAACTGAACTCACCAACAAATATAGTACAACAAAAATATTTGCATTAAAAAATATATTTTTCGTAAGTTATACTTATGTTTTGAAATTATTTTTAGTTTTGGCATGAGGCGCCACCTACCGCAGTCTACCAATCATAGCAATCAGTAGAGTCTCAGCTGCTGAGCAACCATGGGTTGCCAGTTACGTAGCTACAATTGTTGTTTTTAAATCGTTGCCGACAGCGTTATACGCCAACCGCTCTGGCAGCCTCGACTCTGGAAGGGAGGGGTGGAGTGGGAGGCGGCTACGTCTCGCCGCAGTGTTTTGATTTTGAGTGTCGTAAACCATTTTTTGCCCCCACTGTTACAGATGGCACCTTTAAAATGTCAGGTTTGTGTGACAGTGAGCCACCAAGCTGAATGGAATTCAGCCAACACTCATTTTTTATCAATTAAAGGTCAAATGGAGAATAAACTTGAAATCATTATGATGATTACAAAGTCGGATTCAATTGAAGTTTCAAGGTTTTTTTAAATATAATTTTACTCATAAAACTTGACTGAAACACAGTAAGTCGGTGTAGGGCAGCGTAGTGCTTTTATTTCCATTGCAGGAAGTGACTTTTTGTCAATTTTTATTTTATTTTTTTCAATCCCAACGTCCTGTTTTTGTGGGAATGAAACATGCCTCTGAGAGCCACTGTCTGATGATTGAAGAACACAATTATCTCTGGAAATTAGTCTTTTTATTGGGTGAAGTGGCCCTTTAAACTTGTCCATTTCTGACTGCGAGGACAAAGAAAGGGCTCTTTGATGAGCTTTAGCTTTATTCAAATTAACTTTCATAGACTGAACTCTTAGGTCATTAGACAGTTTGTATGGGACCACAGTGACTGAATGCACCTTCACCTGATGTGATTTTGACCCTAGAAACATTAGCCAGCCTGAGTCTGGGACAGATATTATTAAACAGTGACAACAATCATGCAGCCAAGGATACACTGGTGCGTCTTCACTGGCAGAGAGAACCAGGCAAACAGCTGTAACATAGAATGTCTGGGGAAACAAACTCACAAAAACAAATAAATATAAATACATACCAGTTACACATGTACTCATTAAAGTGCAGTGCTATTAAAACATTATGGGCTGATATAACTAATGTTAACATTAAATCTTAATGGGAGATTTTAACATGACTCAGCATATTTAAGAGGTGGGGGATGACAAGTGCATTAAAGAAAGGCTTAATAATGTTTGTAATAAACCTGTATAAAAAGCCATTTCAGGACAAATCATGTAATTGGGTTGAGTTTATATTATAGGCCGTGTCAAGTGATAAAACTCCCCCGAGGTAGACGGAGAAACAGGATATTAATGAAACTGTTTGGTGAATTATTTTCTCTGCTTTCCTTCTTTTAACATCATCTCTTCTTTATCCCAGATGAAAGAGACCGATCGCCTCGACTCAGGCGAGATCAAATACGTTGCCTAGATCCACGTCTACAGCAGAACACATGGTGTGATATATTTGGTGTTCTTTTGGGAGAGTTGAGCACAAAAACATGTTTGGTTCAAGTGAGTGAAGCTTCATTTATTTAGCATGTATGTGTGTGTGGTTTATTGCAAAGGGAGGACTGTGGAGATGAAAAACATTCATTGACCCCCTCTGAAGAGTCTATTTTTATATTTTATACGTCTCTTTCTTCTGCCTCCTTCCCTCATTTACATAACCCTAAAATCCAATAAATCAAATCAAGTTGTAGAGGCCAGACTTGAATAATAATAAAGCAATTATTTTGGGGGGCTATTTATATTTTGATTTAAAATACTTTGTATTGGGCTTTATTATATTTTTTTATTTACTATTTTATGGCACTCGGTGAAAATAGAGCATATTCATAACTTCAGAAAATGAACTAACATATGAATAAATAATGAATTCAATCACACCCCCACCACTGCCCATAAGGATGTGTGACTGCAGGTGGGCTATTCAGGAAAGATTGCTTCCAACCAAATGAAAATGTGATTTTTTTTTTCTTTGCTTACAGCTTCTATAATTACACTTCATGTGCAATTACTGTGAAAAATGACAAAACATTGTTGACTCCAGCTCCTAATATTGAGCATTAGACTGAATATCTTCAGAATCTGAACACTCTGAACGTCATTCATGTCTTTTGTAACTCTAAAGTTTTAAAGCACTATTCACAGTAAGTGCAACGCAATTAAGTAAAACTATTACAAGAACAAGAAACAAAATGTCACTACAGGGAAGAAGGGTGCGAGTAAGGGCTGTGCAATTAATCAAAACAAAACAATTATTACAAAACAGGGGCTCTTTTATTCTGAAAATAACACCTTTGAATGTAACAGTGGGTGTCTGACTTACTGTCCCGCTAGGCATCTGGCAAGTGTGGCAAAAATAAGTGGAAAGCGGAGTAAAGGTATATTTAATAAAGAATCATTTTATGATATTTCATTATTTTTATTTTATTCTTAGTTTAAGGGAAATTCAAACTTTCTTGTTCAAAGTCACTGTTTTGATGTGCTATCAATTCCATTTGTTGAAGTTCAAGTTGAGTCATTGTTTGAAATAATCGTACTTTCGATTATGACCCAAATAATCATCAATAATCATCTTTTTATATATATATATATATATTATATATATATAAATAATCGAGCAATGTGAGAATACTGCATTGTAGAGCTGGTGCTCAGTCATTTTACATCATAAAAAGGAGAAAGAAACATAAAGCCAGTGAAGAACCACTTCACCAATTCATTACGTACGACAGGATAATCTGTATTTCAGTTTTCGGTTTTGTGAGGTAAGATTTGTGCAAGGTCCTGTTTGTTCGTGAACAACACATTTTCTTATTTTATTAACTTTAATATCACGTTATCAAGAACAGGCATCATGATTGGTTACATGTTAGTAGTAAGTAGTAAGTATAGTTATGAAAAAGAACATGATTTCTGAGCGTTTTAAATTTGTTTTCAACCAGTTTACCTCAGACTTGCACTGAAATTAGGTTACAACACAAATAACACTGATTACAATTATTTCCGTAAATGATTAATATTAATATGTCGTTTATTTTCCTAATGGTTTCGTTCCAGAAAATGTCTGAAAACGTTAGTTGATATAGTTGACGATTCATTTAGTAATCGATTAATAATCGAGTAATTGTTTCAGCTCTACACGTGTCCAAACGGGATAAATAAAATACTAAACTTCAGAGGCAAAATAAGGCAAAAGGAAAAAGAAAAGGCCCACATCTTTGAGTCCAAGACATAGAAATTGAAAATAAATGTGGTAACATTGCAGCAGGACATCCAGAGGATGTCAAATGTCAATGTCAAAGCATGACAGGGTGGTATATTGACAGGAGAAGTGTCAGAGGTCACAGGAGAGAGGAGTCACTGTTGCTGTGGTAACGAGCATCGCTCCTGACCAGCCGCCAAAGACAAAGGCAGACAGGGCGGAGGACGATAACAGCGTTTGTTAAGACCAATATAGACACAGAGGAGAAAGTGTGATATGCAGGGGATGTCACTAATGAGAGAGAAGAGTGAATGAAAACAAACCAGAGGAGGAGGAGGCAGGAAAAAATAAGGCAGCGTCCATGAGTGTTAAACTGTTGCCTTCGCTTGGCTTAGTTTCAACACTCAGTTTTCCCAGCTCTCTATTAGGAGAATGAACAGCTGTTCAGTTTGACCCCCTGCACTCTGTAAATACGAACTCAACTGTCAGAGTCAGGCAAAGCATGGGCAGCAGAGACGGGAAAGTAAAAAGCAGCGAGGGAAACCGACACACGGAGAGAAGCAGTCGGAGAGATTAAGAGAATAACAGAGCAGAGTGGAAACAAGTCTAAACAACAACAAACATGAACCACATCGGTATCTTTCAAACCAGGACAACACCGTTTGTCTGTGCTTTCTAAAACATTATGTGATCATTATAATAAAAACCTGCAAATGTATCTATCTGTTTATTTTATTCATCAATGCTGTTCCAAAGGTCAGATTATGACCAGATTATTTTCAGATACCTCTCTTATGTCTGTATGTTTTAAGATCATGTATTTATTTATTTATTTGTTTATTTCGGGCATGACAGTTAAATCAACATCATCAGATCATCAGTTTAATTCATACACATGACACGCACTAGTCCCACCCCCATTACCCCAGAATACATGTTTCTTCTTTCTTCTTTTTTTTTTTTTTTCTACTTTTGACAGTTTGACGTAACATGTTTCAGCAGCAGAAGCATCAGGGCTGTAGTCCAGCTCAGGACAGTCAACAGTCTCGACTTGTTGCCTAGGACGTAACAACGTCACAAAGTGGTATGATCATGATCACAGCCAAAAAGAACCACGAGCATGTGCAAGAAATGGGATAAAAACAGCAGTTTGTTAATGCTACACACTGTGCATCCTTTCCTTCTGACACAACATTTCAGCAGAGAGAAACCTCTGAGAAAGCTTTACAAAGTGAACAGAAACAAGGCTGAAAAGAAGCTAGATAAATATGTTTGACTCAAACACACCAAAACACCTTGACATGAATAACTGTCATAAGGTACAGATGCATTAAATATATCCATCTGCATAATCCAATAACACACTTACACACACAAAGCACAAGACAAGCAGGACTGAGGAGAAAAGACAGTCCTTTTACATACCAAAACCACAATCCCCTGCAATCCACTGCATATACATACACCCTCGCCATAAGAGGTAATCTAATCCAAACGGCAGCTTCGTAACGGGGGCTGATCATTAACGCAAACACTCAGCGACCACTCAAATGTAAACCCTGCAGCTACAGTACACATCACCAGTTAAACCAAATCCCTTCTGTTGGAACAAAATCCAATCACAATACCCCAACCTCAGCACACTTAACCTCATTGATTCAGGCTTTCGCCGAAACACTTCCTGTAAACACACGGGTTGTCTTGTCTCATTGCACATGGGAATACACATACACAGTTTTTGTTTTTTTTGTTTTTTTAAAGCACTTGTTCTTAGTTTGTAGGGAAAACCTGGTCCATGATGGGAGACTTGCAACAAGCTCTCTCCATAAGGGCCCACACTGGACAACACTCCTGTGACACTGTGCTGTATTATTTTTGCAAATACTGAAAGCTTACAACAAAAGCAAGGGCAATAGTCGAGGTAAGCTCGAGAGAAAATGAGGAGACCAAAAAAAAAAGACATGGATTAAAAAGACAGTTATATTAATTCAACTCCTGAAAGGACATGCAAATACAGCAAACTGATACACAATGTTCAAAGTGACATGAAGAGATAGCGAGAGAGTCGGAGAAGGACTGACTAATGCACACCCACACTTTGTGCTATGGACTGTTTGAGCATCTGTACTAAACACCCACAGCAACTGTTAACATGCAGGTGCGCCTACATGTAACTGTCCATACAATACACAATATATGCAATTTGCCAGCCTGCCTCTGCAATAATTGAGGAAAATTACATTAAGTTCAGTCGCGGAAGAATAGACGAGCATTGAAAGCACATGATTTTGACACCACCTTATTAAATCCACTTTTCAGACATGGTTTCTTCCAATTCTTAAAATGGGTTTAGATGGTGTTTGTATCATCGTTGTAGTGACACTGATTTTCCCTACGAGGGCATTGAATTCAAGGAGGAAAAATTACAAATTTAAATTTGCAAGGTGCATTCACATGAGAGGAGTGTTGGCCATTAAAACCCACAATAACTCATCTCTTTGCCACTTGGGAGCAAACAAACAAACAAACAAACAAACAAAAGTCTTGAGGCACAACCAGCTTTGTTGTTTTCTCAGATCATCGAGATTGGAATGATGTGACTGAAGGTCGATGTTCTACATGAGCAATCCGTCAGTGAGTTCAACTCATGTGTATGGAATGCTCAGGCACGTCTTGAATAAACCTGTAACAGATCTTTTTCACAGCAGCTAATTGTCGACTAGAGCTGCAACTAATGATTATTTTTCATAATCGATTAATCAGTCGATCATGATAATCAACTCATTGGTTTAAAACAAGATTTCTGATTGTTTCAGCTTCTTAAATGTAAATATGTTCTGGTTTTTTGCTCCACATAACAAAGAAATCATTGAAACTGAATCATTTTGGTTTTGTGGACCAAACAAGACATCATCATTTCCAGGTTCTCTGACATTTTATGGGCCAAACGATTACTGGATAAATCAAGAAAATAACACTGGGTTGTAAAAAAAAAAAATGTGTACCTTTTATGGTTAAAATAATGATAAAAAAAACTGTCCAGAGAGACATTTGGAGGCTTAGGTGTTAAAAGGTTAATACAACCAGGGCCGTGCTATAGTTCAAGTGTAAAGCCCAATTTATACTCCTGCGTAAAGTGCTCTGCGTAGGCTACGCAGAGTCCTCTGCGTAGCCTACGTAGAACCGACGCAGAACCTGTCAAAGAGCCTCTGCGTCGTCTCTGGGTGCACGGAATATTTTTTAAGTGTCCGTCACTCCGTCAAGGAACAACGGAGACGGCAAGAGCTGCGATTGGTCCTCAGGACAGGCCGAGCGAAGCTGCTCTGTGCAGGCTCACAGTGAGCACCGAGCGTCCACAGAAGGCGGAGCTAAACACCGCCGACTTCGTCGCTGCCGAACTATAAATACGTCATATCTTAACACACACAGCACATGTTTAGACTCTAAATGGCCAATTTCTCGCCTCAAATTATCTTTAAACTGCGTTCCGGGACACAGAAAAGTGACAAACGGCCGCTGTTTCAACAACAACAGTCTTTCTCCCTCGGACGCCATTGCTCACTGTAGCCAAAAGCACAACAACCTTGCGCAGCGACCCCTACTGATCGGGCGGGAAATTGCAGCGCCTATCCGTCACGACGCAGAAGTATAAAGGCTCGAGTGGTCTACGTGGTGACGCAGACGGATAACGCATTACGCAGTCGGAGAAGTATAATGTGGCCTTAAGGGTAGGTCACACTAAATACCCGTTTGACCTCTTTTAACATCCAGCAGCAACAGAGCAACCATATCTTTTATACAGAGCTAACTTTTATGTTTTCTGTCCATGTGGGAATGTCCAGAATCCACTCTTCTTTCTTCTTTTAGGCTTAGATTTTGTTCTCTACCGACTCTGCAGGGAAAACGGTCTTATGCTGCTAAGTGCTCCACAAGTCTCGACTGTGTCTGTCGGCTATTTTGTGTTGAGCAGGTCGTGTGCAGTGACAGTCCCCCCCCACTGGAGACAGCTCATTACTGTAGCCAAAAAGGACACAATGAGAGTCGTGAGAGTAAAGTCGTCAAGCCCCAAGCTTCATTGTGGGGACTGAACTCACTAAAAGGTTTTTATGAATGTTATGAATGTTGTTCATTTGACTTTGTCAATTTTGCTGTCAAAAAATATTGATTACAACCACCAGAGGAGACGTAGGAGCTAAAATTATGATACTGGTGTAAAATATGCTGTGCCCTTGTGCAAAAAAAATATGATATATGATACACACAGCATGCAAACACTGATATATATATATATATATATAGGGTAAGGGATTACTAACAGTGAGGGATTAAAATCACTTTACACATGCTATATGTTAAGATTCTGCATGCCAGAAAGAAGGTAGAAGATAAAAACATCAGAAAGTGAAAAAAGAGACAGAGCCCAGTAAAAGAATTTTGAGCAAGAGAGGCAGAGGAAGAGGAAGAGGAGAGCAGGGGGAGCATAGGAAAGAGCTGTCAAAACACAGAGAGACTGACACACAGTAAGATAGAGTAAGATAAAGAAAATGAATCATCCTGTATCCTCTGTGCAAAAAAAAAAAAAAAAGATCCCTCTGCGATTTGTCCTGCAGCTCAGTCTCAGTTTGCTGTGGAAACTGTATAAACTGTGCTCACACTTGTTTAGTGTCCACAGTTACCAAGGATGTGGAATAAATCTGTCGCACCGTCTTGCAGCAACAGTGTCTGCGTTTGCGCTTCATTGTTTATATTCCCCCCCCCCTCAATGTCTAGGACTGTGATGCCGACACCAAAATTAATGACCCACTAGCTGCGGTGAAACCCTTCTCCAGTGATGACACAAGCTGTCAAAACTTCCTTGATAGATGTCTCGTTTGTGCAGCCGCTTACGTGTCAAGTGAGATATTTCGGGAACACGATAACTTACATTGTTGGGCGACACGGTGAGAACACTCCTGCTCTTCCTCATCTTTCCTCAAGTATCTCCTGTGCTGCTCGACTGAAACAGCTTCACATGCACACCTGAAACACACAAATATGGAAAAGGGCTTGTAACACATGATACAATACCATATGAAATAAGACATGCGATACATGTCACAAAATCTCTGTCATAAACAATATTTTGCAAGACAATAACATGACTGACTCAACATTTCAAAATAGTGTTTTCCCATTAACGTCCTACTTTCTGTGATAAACGTTAATATAAGGAAGCATGATATCGTTTTGCTGGTTAGTCAAATTGCAGTTATCTAAATTGAAATATCTATACTATCCGCTCATCCTAAGTAAATCATTAATTGCAACAACTTGAAATGCAGTTAGACTTGATGGCATTGATGGCTCCACTAGCATTATTGGCCATAGAAATCGTTATCGGTCAGTATCGGTATTGGTCAGTATCATATAGTTCAGTATCGTACGAGCCAGTATCGTTATTGGTCAATTTTGGTCAGTATCATTATCGGTCAGTATCGTTATCTGTTAGTATCACTATCGGTCTGTATCGTTATCGATCAGTATCGTATCGGCCAGTATTGGTCAGGATCGCATCGGTCAGTATCATTTTCGGTCAGTTTCGGTATCGGTCAGTATCATATAGTTCAGTATCGTATCAGCCAGTATCGTTATTGGTCAATTTTGGTCAGTATCATTATCGGTTAGTATCACTATCGGTCTGTATCGTTATCGATCAGTATCGTATCGGCCAGTATTGGTCAGTATCGCATTGGTCAGTTTCGGTATCGGTCAGTATCATATAGTTCAGTATTGTATCAGCCAGTATCGTTATTGGTCAATTTCGGTCAGTATCGTTATCGGTTAGTATCACTATTGGTCTGTATCGTTATCGATCAGTATCGTATCGGCCAGTATTGGTATTGGTCAGTATCGCATCGGTCAGTATCATTTTCGGTCAGTTTCGCTATCGGTCAGTATCATATAGTTCCGTATCGTATCAGCCGGTATCGTTATTGGTCAGTTTCAGTCAGTATCATTATCAGCCAGTATCGTTATCAGTTAGTATCACTATCGGTCTGTATCGGTATCAGTCACTATCAGTATTGGTGTGAAACTGGTCAAAATCACTGAACAGATAAAAATATAAAATACAATACAACACATTATAAAGATCCCATATATCGCATGTATCACTGTGCAGACCATAAAAATGTAAATAAAAATCAGCAAAAGCATTTTAGCTGAGTCAATAATGGCAGCAGTGTGAGGTCCATGATTAGCTTCAGTTACCCTTTTACCTTTGTGGACACAAATGTCTCTTTTTCCATTAGTACACAGACAACATTTTCACCATTTCCCTCTTAGTTATAACCTAAAGAATTTAAAAAAAATTGGGGAGCATTTTGGATTTTTTGAGGGGAATAAATCACTTGACTATGCTGTATAGCTACTCTGTGTGTGACTCGTCTTACCATTTGGATACGATAATATGTTGATTCTGTGACATGATCAAAAGTCTTTTCATGCCCTTGAAGCAGATGGGCATATTTCAGCTTGAACAGACAGGACAACACTCAGAGGAGACATCACCGTTACATAAAACCATCCTTACAACGCTGTAACGCCGTTAAAGAAGATCAAAGCACATGCAGTTTTTTTAATAAAAGTGCCCTTATCACACTGAGCACCTTTGACAGATATGAATGTTCATTAAAATGTTCTTACACCGTGTCATTTGTCGAACCTTTGCAGCTAAGCAGAAAGGTAACCTTAACTGCAGGCTGCAATTAGAAATAATTCCCACAGGGTAATTTCGACAACGAAAGAGCGAGTGTGCAAACATTTTACAATAATATGAGACTTGTGATGTATAATCACGTTCCCCAAGTTGCATTATTATGGCAACAGCATTTCTCCAATATCAATATACATATTTGGGGGAAACTAGAAGTATGAGGTGTTTCTTTCTTTCTCTTTGAAACATATTCCAGAGACCAAACTTTGCACTTCAACAAAAATGTGTGTTGTGTTGTGCCCTCATCACACTTAGAGATTTAAGACATTTCTTGAGATGAGCTCATTTAGCTGGATGCTTAAATGGCATAAATGACAAATTCATATGAATTTCATGGAGGCCATTATCAGTGGTAAGAGTCCTCTAGTGAGACTGCAATCAGTTCCAGTTATCATCATTAGCAGATAATGAGTGGTTACAGAGGACATTTGTGTTTTTTCGCACATGTGAAAAGTGAGCACTCGACAGCACAGATGAAGAAGGCAGTTTGTAAACGTAGATTAGCGCTGTAACCGCGGGGAACAAGGTTGCGCGTGTGTGTGTGTATGTGTTTTTTGTAGCATCCTAATTAACATTACTTTTGCCTAATTACCAGTATTAGAGTAGACAGGCGTGAAGAGGGAAGTCGAGCAAAACTTAACCAAAATCATAAACGAGACAAGCGAGCATGTTCTCTGCATGAAAACAAAGTGCTTGAAGAGTCTTTGTACACGTGTTTAATGGCTCGGAAATAACATCGCCGTGACACAAACATCATCGGTAATCAGACTGAACAACTGTTGCCGAGTAAAATAGCCCAGCGGTTTTGTGAAAAGACGGCGCTCTATGCAACAGCACCCCTATGGTTTGAAGTGTAATCTCCTGATACAGAGGGATGACAAAGCAAAGCATGTCTGGTTTCACTCATGTTGGCAAAGAATAGAAATTTGAGGAGACACTGGGCATACTTCAATATCCAGTGTGTATTTAGGGAGTTTATAGCCGCACACATGTTTGTGCAAGTGCATAATTGCTTAAAATGAAAAGTGTTTTATACAGTAATTTAACAATAAGCTTTCACATGTAACCTACTTTAGGCAAGGGCCTTTCTAGTGGCAAGACCTCACATTTTGAGGTGAAGTTTATGATGAAAACAGTCCTTTTGGTTTGCAAAAGCCACTGAGGTTCCCTGCGTTCAAGAGGCTTCCTTCTGGTCGCAGGCTACGGTGTCCGACTTGCAGGACCCAGAGGAGGAGAGCGACCTTTGTTCCCCAGGCTTTTGAACTCTCTGAACTGCCTGAACACTAATTCTCCACAAGGAATACAACAATAACACAAATGTATATATGTATATGTAACATGGTGTATGTGCTGCCTGCGCTAGGTGCTGCTGTTATATTCGAAGGAATCAGTATTTTCAAGTTTTTGCAATCTCTGTGCTCTTTATTCCGACTTATGCTTGCTAATTGTGTTAGCAGACAGTATGTTAGCTCATGTGAGCGTGCACTGTCTATTCTGCAGGACACGCTGTTGATGCTACCGAGGTTCGTGCCGGAGAGAATAAACGTTCTCGTCACTATCAAAGGTAAACTTTTCCGTCTCCCATGGTTCTTTAGCGAGACACACTTCCCCCCACTGGCAACAATAATAACACCTAAACGCCACACGGACTAGTGACTATGGGCTGAAATATGTGCCACAAGAAATTTAATTTGAATCATTTATATTTGAATTGCTAAACTTGAATAATTGCATTAAAAAACTGAATTTGAATCACATAATTTGAATTTGTCTTGTTTAATTTGAATTATTGCATTGAAAAACTGAATCTGAATAGTATAATTTGAAATTGAATTATTCAAATTCAACACTCCATATCTTTTCGCATTCGGTTCTCACGATTCAAATTCAGTTCTCAAAATTTAGATTCAAATTACTGCGACAGACATCCGGTTAGTACAAGGAGGAAGGAAGAGCAATGCGAAGAGATATGGGGTGTTGAATTTGAATAATTATATTTCAAATTATACTATTCAGATTCAGTTTTTCAATGCAATAATTCAAATTAAACAAGACAAATTCAAATTATGTGATTCAAATTCAGTTTTTTAATGCAATTATTCAAGTTTAGCAATTAAAATTCAAATATAAACGATTCAAATTCAGTTTCTGGTGGCACATATTTCAGCCCATAAGCGACGGGCATAGTGGCTGCGGGAGATCTACATGTATATGTTGTATATTCTACTACACATGTAAACTACTTCTCAGGTTTAATCTTTTTTACGTCCCTTTCCTTATCCCTCAATGTGCCGCTCTTCGCCACCTTAATTGCCCCAAGAGGATGAATAATGTTTTCTGAATCTGAATCTGACATGCTTCGGATCGAGAAGGGAGAAGAGAAGTCTTTCATTTGTTACAATCTGCAGTCATTAACTGCAGATTGTTAATTGCTAACCCTGACATTTAGGGTCAGTAACCCTAACCCTAACCCTTCTAAAAACCTTGACCTCTAATACCAATTAATCATTCAGTACGACATTGGAAAATGAAATTAGTACGACTAAAATCTGACTTTTAATATACATGGTCTATGAAACAGGGGACGCTCATTTCAGGTCCAGTTATTTATACAGAAATTCTTACATGAATAAATTATGTCAGCAAACAACACTGTAGGAGGACTGGTTCCACCTTTCAGGCACGGTTGTGTCATGAGACATACGGTGTTAACAGGTGCACAGGAGGGTTTGCTATATTCATTTCTGTCTAACCGGTGCTTGACTGTACAATAAGTGTCAATCCAAGCCATTCGTCAGTCAGTCAGTTAATCACATGATCCCCATGACAACAGTCAACAGGAATTTCAAGGAGACAATTTCAGGTTGATGACACGGCAAAATGTCACAACGTACTTCTCACTTACACTGGATGTGATGAGTAGGTGGCTTCCACAGAACATGTCATGTGTCAGCCTCATAAAGCCCGTCTGTCCTGGTGACTGACTGACGCAGTGGGACTCCTGACTCCTGAGGAAGGATTTTAAGGTGGGCTGCAACTAATCATAACTTTCATAATCTGTTGATTATTTTCTGGATGAATCAATTAGTTAGTTTAATGATTTCTTTGTGAAGCAGAAAAAAACAAAAAAAACATGACATGGTTCATTTAACAACCTGAACACTCTGGTAGACTTGGTTCAAATGGGGGTTGCAACATTCAGCCGGTCCATATTTGCTGTCACACTAGTGAAACACTAGTGAAACTAACCGAAACCTTTTGAATAATGTATTCCCCTCTTTGCCTGAGGCGGCGCTGCATCAAGAATTACTGAAGGTCAAGAGAACTCGCTTGTTGGTTAATGCAGGACAACTTCTGTTCCTGCCACATAAGAGGAGCTGCATCAAGTCCTATCAGTTTTGGGTTTTTTATTTTGTTTTATGTGAACATATGACACACGCTGCAACAATGGACTCTCCCGGCTATCATTCTACACACGCGTATGTTTTGGTTGTGTTTACCCCCAACGGTCTGCATTGTAGTTCACTTCCTGAGACCTACTGTATGTTTTTTAGGTTCGCTTCTTTGGTACACATCAGAATTCAGTTGCACATTCACACCTCCCCCAAAGGAACTGGTCTTCCCGAGCAAACAAACTAGGGTTCGATTAAGAAGGGCTGGTGTGAATGCACCCTCAGAGAGCTTCTTGTCATTAAAAAAAAACACACACAACCTGATTAGTCAGTCATCAATATAGTTGCAAATTAATTATTAATTATTAATGATTGATCATGAATCGTTGCAGCCATAATTTTAAGTTACACCCTGAAAATGTTCTAGTTGAATTACTCTGAAGCGGTAAAAGCCTGAACAAATTCCCTGTCCCAGTGAGATCAGTGGGACCACTATTGCAGGGACATTTTTAAAAATACATTTAATGTTCCAGTAAACATTGCATTACGACAAAAAACAGCGAACATGTGGTCACAATCGACTACAATAAAATGGAACATGCAGATCTTTTATTCACGTTTTTTAGGATTTACATTAATGCCATTACTAAGCCCATCCCCAACATTTCTTTTGAAAACTGTAGTTTAACAAAGTTTTGTACATACAACAGTTGCACAGTACAGATGCTTCTGTCAATAACCATAAGTAGTCTTGCTGCGCTTTTTTCTGATTAATGCTGAAAACAAGTGTCCTTCTGTTGCTGTTGACATTTTTGACCTACGCCAGGAGGTATACTTTTTCGTCGGTCTGTCTGTCTGTCTGTTCGGACCAGGAAGAAGTAATTACATTTTGGGCATGATCCATAGATGCTATCACTATTTTTTTTTTGCTATTTTGTGGGGGCTGGGCTGCCTTGGCGGAGGTCTGCTCTCTCCGAGTGCTTCTAGTTACTTGATGTTTTTGGCCATTTTAACTGTTGTCTTTGCATCTGTGCAGTAAATGTGTGAGTGTTAGTCATAAGACAACAGTAGCACTGCAAATCAGTGCATCAAAATCCTAATAATCTTTGAGTAAAGTATTTTGAACCTTCCATTTTACATAAATGTAAACTTTGATATTAGTAAATATTTCATGCACATAATATATTATTTAATCCACATCAAATTCCATGGCAACATTCAACAGTGCAGAGTCACACTTTACCTGCAAGCTCATGAATTCTACAAACCCAATCCTTCACACAAGTTTAGCCTCATTTATTAAGAAAAATCAAACATCAAATATGGACGGAGACAACTCGCAAATATTGTATTAAAGGCATTTGGTAAAAGAACAACAAACAATGAGGTTCATGAGTGAGTTTCTCAGATAGTGAACCAATTACTTCCTGGAAGCAATTTAATTTTTCAGTTTCACTTAATTCCACTCCCAAATCACCAAACAATAGCATATATAATGTATATTTAGGAATGAATAAATGTGTTTTTAATACATCCTGACATTCAACGCTCAGTTTCTGCAGATCACAGATGCCCTCTTCATTTAACATAGCAGCCAAAATCAGGCTTATTTTTAACAGATGGAAGCAATTCTACAAAGATCAGTCCATACCTTTTATTTGAGGTATTTCTTATTGCAGTTGAAAGCAAAGCAGCATCAGGCATCACCAGCTAAAATAAAATAAACTTTAAAAAGTATTTTCCAAATATTTACCCCCTTGCGCTGTCAGAGCCAAGGAGATGCACACAGTCAGCTTTCATGTACACAGAGCAGAGCCAGTGTTAAGCCGATGTCTGGCTGCCCGCAGAGAACTTGCTTGTCGCTTGAACGCACACAGTAAAACAGGTGAGTCGAATTCTGCCACCCTGCAGAGGACACTTAAATTTTAATGGATCATGCTTGCCCGGTGTGGCCAGTGGCACAGCTTACTAAGACAGAAGGGTCAATGTGTTTGCTTTGGAGAGAAAAAATAAAGACAGTATTAAAGTTTGGTATTCAGACCAAAGCTACAACTGCATTAAAGCTCACTTAGAGAGGTCCTGTTGCACATATGTGTGAGTTATGGAGGTCTACTTACATACATTAACTTGTTTTTATGGTCAATTTCCCAGCCGCGAGATTTGAGACTCAACTCTCACACCAGAAGACAGAGTCTTGTGATTGGCCAATACCCGGAAGTGACATTCAGCACACCAGCTCTCAGAAGTGCAGCTCCCCCCTCTGGAACGGTGGATGCACTGCTACTCATTATCAAAACATTGCTTTAACAATGTTTAAAAATAGCTTCTTCACGACTCCCCGCCGCAGTCCCTTTTATGACTTTGACCCGGAGTCTGACCCAGAGTCAGAAGACACTGTCGCTCGTGAAACACCTCCACAACGGACCTTATTCTTCTTCTGTGGTTCAATGTACGCAACCGGATGTACCCGGACTAGTGCCCGGAGCAGGAGGATCTGCTGTTCCGGAGAACCGGTGTTTATGTAACCGGACCGGGTTTTTTCAGAGATCTCGCTGAGCCCGAGATTACAATAAAACACAGCGTTCTCAGCAGTGACTGAACTGTTTGTTTAGAACCTTCAGGACTTCAGGACGCAGATACACACTAAAAAACAGCGTTAATTGGAACTTCCGGTCTAGGTCCGCTTTAAACACGAGTCTGCAGCCATCATTTATTCACAATTTGCCACTAATCCTGATGTCATCGACCAAAGCTTTTGAAACATCAATGTTATGGTTTAGGTATCGTCCTCAAAAAGCCTGTGCCAACTCTCACTGTCAGCTATCCACACGAATATAGCACCACATGTTCAAATGTTCATGCCGTTAACCACACACACACACGCGCGCTTGGCTCATCATAATATGTGCTAGGACCAAAGGGACAGTACGACATCTGACTTTTTATTCCAAATTTTGCCCGTCTTCAAAGACAAAGAATCCAAGCATAAAAGACCGACTGCAGTGAGTGATCTATGAGAGACTCTGTTATCTCATCATTCTGCAGCCCGCAGCCTCCAAAAGCCTCCCACATGAGGATAGTGTGGACGAGCACCGAGTGCGAGGTCAGAGCCATGGAAATAGATTCATTGCTCTCACGTTTTCTGCAGAAGTAGTTTTCCACCTCGTTTCTTTCCATTTACAAGGCCATGTAACACAAGACTAATGTTAAAAAAAAACAACACAATACTACTAATTAATTGGACACTATTTATCGCAGACCTTTTTTTGCAGTGCTTAGCAGAAAACCCATCATGGTTAGCAGAAACATTACATAAAACTCCCTTTTCAAGCAGATCTTTTAAGGCAATAGACTATCTTTTCCTGTTCTAACGGTGGGTCTTTAATGTGTTTCATGACTACACCAATGATCAAAAGTTCAGTCATGTCACACTCATCCTCTGTCTTCATTTTCCGACTCACAGAGATCGGCGCGTGAGACAAGAATGGATGCTCAGGGGTTTTTAATGAGCAAAGTCTCCTCTTTTCTCCTTATTTGACTCTGAAGCACAGAGACACAGACACATTTTCTTCCATCTGCCTAATAATGCCCACTGCAGTCTGGGGGGATAAAAATCATAGAGTAAATGTTTTCTCATAGGTCCTTGTTAAGACAATTAAAAAAACTTGATTAGCCCAGCATCGCACATCTAGTCACTCCCTCAAGCAGTGTCATTGTAATAAAGAGGAACAGTCAGTGTGACGGCTGCACTCCTGCTGAGTATGTACTGGAGAGCATAAACACTTTGAGCAGGGACTTCTTCCCAACTGTGTTTCATTATAAAAAAAAAAAAACACAAGAAGAATTGGAGCTGGAGGCAGAGAGTAAGGGCAGAGGGGAATTTGTGTTGGTGAGAAGGCTTTTTACAGCTATCGTCATTTCTAATTAACTTTTTATGTTGTGGTTTATGTTAAAATCCTCTGCACGTCCTGTTCAATAAATAAAGTTTTACGTTATATTAAAGTCTGGGATAGAAAAAAAAAAGAAAGAAAATTCAGTGTTTGTACCGTCACTCACTAAACTGCCAGCCTGCACAGTTCATTATAATAAATGTTTTATTACAGCTGCTATTGCAACCTTTTACAGACATGAAGAGGATTTCAAGGAATAACGTAATAAAGTGTTTCAGCAAGAAATTAGAGAATCTCGCTTTAAATGGACCATCGAAGTGGAGACTACAGGATTAGTTAAGGGAAATTACAGAACGTGAATAAACAAATAAAATGAACATAACTTAACATATCTGTGTGACATGGTCAAAAACGAAAACATTATCACAATAAATGTCAGATCATTTTCTCCTGAGTGAAAGGTGAATATTCATCTTCATAGACAGAAAACGTCATAACAATTATGTTATGCATATCAATTTATAACTAATCTTTATTATATTGATATTGAAGAGCATTTACAATACAAAAAACATAATATTATTATTTTAAAGCATAATGACAAGATTATATTGTTCAACCCAGTTATCGTAAGTAAGTGTAAAGCCCCGTGATTTGATTCAAATTACGTAACTGAAATTTAAATGTAAAGGCACACATTACTCTGTGCACGTACAGTAAATCCATTCAGTTGGTACAGCTACTACTATATTCCATTTCCCCACAAAGTCAATGTAGTGACCAAGGGGATTATGTGCACGGGATAAAGTCGCTTTTGACCCAATACCACAATGATGTCACGGGTAATGGGTTAATCCCTCTGTTGTCACTCGTCTACAGCTCACAGATATTCACACCACTGCTCAACCACAGAACAAAACAGTGTGTCCTCCCAACCTGAACAACCACAAAGGATTTTTCTGGTGAGCCCACAAGACTGTAACTCGAGGGACCTGAGACCAGCACACACAACCCTGTCAGGTTTATCCAAAAACCTCACCAATGCAGTAGAATATATGGAGTGAGAGAGCAGCAAGTAGCAAACAGTAACACTGAAGAAGTGTTTGCTTGGTCTTATCGTCTGTCCTACATAATAGTTTTTGGAGGATTCATCCACAAAACTTTGAACCAACTACACTTTATTTCTTTAACTTTTCACCCAACTGTGCACTTTGAAGTTGTAAATAGCTGTTGCAATTTACCATGGTATTGCTTTTCTGAGATATTACATCAAGCAAAAGAAGAATATGTTGATAAACTTAACTCCTCCTGCTTTGAGTCTTGACAGGAAATATATGACTGATTTTCTTCTATCCATAAAAGTAGCCCAGTTCCTTTCTTTCTTTCTTTCTTTCTTTGCAGTACAAACCAGAGTTATTGGAGAAGTACGCTCACTGAGAGTTAGTTCAGTCTTATGCGGTCACTTTTGAACACCATGAACACTACCTGACACTCACAACACTGACCATGTCAGGTCATTGAAGGCCTTTTAAAAACCATTGTCGGTTAATAAAAAATGAAAAAAGATGGAAGGGCCATTTTGCAAGTATTTTGCATATAAGGCAAACAATCAGGGAATGGCTGAGAATGAAATTAGCCTATGCAAACAATACTACAAAGAGGTGGCAACAAAGCGCCCATCAATGTGGGCCTGTTTTGTGCAGATATCTATTGTAATTTTCATCCAAACAAAGTCGACAGCACACACTGGTGACCTTACCAAGTCACCCGCCAAGCCAGAAGCCTCCTGTGGTATCGAAAATGCTACATGCTACACGAGTATTAAGGTATTTTTCTTGGTATCAGTATTGATGACTGCCATCTGTTGGTTGTCCAACACTTTAGTTGCGTCCCATGACGCTCACTGGCCTTCAGGGCAGCGGCAAAGAGCCTCCACTGCTGTCAATCCTTGGCAAGCGTCCCGAGAGATGACCATGTGTAGCCATGTTTCGTCTGCACTTCCTCTTGACCTCTGGTGTCCAACGTAGAGCCACTTTGGTAACAGAGTCAGGGTCAATCCATGAGACGTGACCAATCCATCTCCACCTGGTAATGAGAGTCTCCAAGTCTTCTGTGTGACACAGAAGTCGAAGATCACTATTGGAGATCAGAAGATTCGGCAGATCTGTCTGAGACATGCAGCATGGAATGCAGACAGCTTGACAGTGGCGCACCTTATTATGTGGCAGCATTCTGATCCGTAGAGAAAGGTTGACAGTATGCAGCTTTTATATCTCCAAATGATCTCCAAACTTTGCACGTGGATCTCATGACGTTCCTGGACTTGTTCAGTCTGCTCTTGATGTCATTCTCAGCCTCTCAGTGTCATGAGATGACGCTGCCCAGGTTGGTAAAACTGCTCTGTGCTAGGAAGATCTGTGCCATTAGCCTTCACCGGAGCAGGCTCGCTGACCTCGAGGGTTCATCACCTCTGGTTTACTTTGAGGCCAAACACTGTCCAACACTTTGGTCCACACGAAAATGTACAAACTGTTTGTGACCCACAGAATGTTCATCTCTAGTTTCATTAGCTCTTTAAAATTAACTTTATGGCCAAATACTTTCAAAACAGATGGCATATATATCAGCCTCAGCTGTGCTTCGTGCAAATGAGCATGACTTGATATATTGAAAATGACAGACACTACCCGCTCAACATCACCGTGTTTTTCATGCATTTTAAATTTGAACAAGTAGGCATATCGATATTTCAATTCAGTTCAAAGCCTCCACCCATAGCAGTGCATATTAATACAACTACAAAAAGTACTTTTTATCCTGCAAATAAATAAACAGAAATTGTTAATATTACCGTCAATATTTAATATTATTGAGGAAGAAGCACACGTCTCCTGCATAACCGTGATTATGATGAAGAAGGAAATACAGAGCACAGATAAGTCAACTGCACAGAACGTCTAACATACCCTCTGTGGGTATGCAGGATAGGTCATGCTGAGAAGAAAATCGAAAACAGTTTTAGTGATGATAAGTTTGGTCTCCCTTGTTAAAGTAATTCCCCGACAGGCAGCTCTCGATACCATCTTCTCCTAGATCCATGTTCTGTCACTGAGAACAGAGAAGACGATTACCAAGGCTGTCTTGCAGTTGTCTCGTGAGTCACAGCTCTTGCTTCTCTTGAACTTGTAGACATGAGGCTACTGCTTAGCTTTGTAATTACACACCATTATCCAACAAATCTCTCCGGGCTTTCGATCTCCTTCAGTTCAGGGTTTGTGAGGACAATGTGACTTCAGAGTCACAGAGCAAGAACAGGGCTTCCACTTGTTTACTCACATAGTAAATTAATAACCAAGGAATGATAAGACTACTCTTCCATTATACTACAAGGTTTGTTGTATAGATGTATACATCACTATGTATATTTGTCTTATTGACGATAGGACCATATTTCACTTACATCAACTCTGTAATACGAGAATGGATCATTTAGATTTTAGGTGATGCCTTCTGTGATTAGGCATAGATGTTTCCTATCCTTGTTTTTGCATATTGTATTGCATAATAATGGTTTTGGCAGTTTTGGCGATGGTTAAAAGTTGATGTCATCCAGCTCTAGGTACATGATTTACTGTTTGTTGTAGAAAGAGATAAAACTCTTATATACTAGGAAAAAATATGTATACCATAATGATTAGGATCCAGTACTGTCCAGATCTTCCGTTTGTCTGCAAACCGCTCAAGAGCTTGAGACTACAGGGCTACAAATACGTAAATGTTATTTGCTCCCCTGTGATCTTTTAAAAAATCATAAAAAATAATAAACAGGTTAAACAATAATAACATTTCTTCAGGGCAGCTCACAATGGGACAACATTTTTCAGCTAATAACTCTATATAATAATAATCCTACATTCACTATGCCACTTCTGATGAGTTTTATGGGACACTTTTTATGACCCTTTAGTCTCAAGTGTAGTGTGTGAGCAGTGTGTTAATTTCACATACAGAATTCAGCCCATTAGCAATCAAGCCTTCCAAATGGAGTGGATGTTTTTTGACAAACTTCTTTGCATCTGAAGAATGATAGCTCAAGATGTGTGTGCACTGAGACTTCAGCACTCCTGCTTCTTAGAATTCAAGCAACACACACACACACACATACTTGTGGATAATAAAAAAGACAATATTGCTGTCAATTTAGTACTGACAAGTCAACAATCAATGAAAATGCTTTCGTTCTCCGTGTGTTTGGAACGAAAGCAAATGATCAAGAAATGTGCTTTGACTGTCACTAGTGTAATTACAGTTGCCCGTCCACCTCTTTCCCCCAATTTTCGTTCTCAAATCTTAACTCAAACTAATGTATGTGCACACATGCCTGTCATTCCTCTGCCTGTTAACTGACATATCAACCATTAAATATGACTTCCATTTAGCCTACGGAGCTGTGGGAATTATCCTGCCGCGCCTATATCGACCAGATATATGAAAGCCCGCTTTAAGTGATTCAGTGACTGTTGTTGGATGGACGCAGTGATTTCTAAAGGGTTGCGACAGAAACAGAAGAATAGAGAACCGTTGATACACAAAGATAACAACAGCTTGCCAAGTGGAATTGCCTTCCTGTATTATGCACACCACAAGAAAACTAATAAGGAGCGACAAACTAATTTGAACTACGTGTGATCATTTTGAATATTGTACAGACATAAAGCGGAGTTAGTCAATGAAACGTCCTTTGGAGAATGAACGGCTGATGAGACTGCATATTGTAACAGTTCTTTTTCTGAAGTTCATCTGAAAACTATGGTGGCGTTCATTTACTTCGTCGTGAAAGCAGTACGCATGCTTTTTTGTACCCATGTCCAATCAGGCCATTATAGGAGTATTGTAGTACAAGATTAAAGTCTCTGTGAAGCAAGGCTCTTGAAAAAAGTACAGTAATTGATTCATTGTCTAGTGCTTTATCCTCCACATGAGGGGGCAACCGGGAGCTGGTGCCAATCTCAGCTGTCATGGGTTGACAGGTCACCAGTCCATTGCATGGCCAAAACATGCAGATTTGGGGTTTAGGAAAACTGGACACTAAATTCACCATATGTGTACGTGAAAGTGAATGATTGAATGAAAAAAAGTACACACAGTATATACGGTAAATTCTTGGATGACAAAAAACAAATGATTAAAGTGGTTATACATGTAAACAAACATACTAATTGGGGTATATTCAAATTCTAAATATTACATACTGGACCATTAACTTTTGCCTGCCTCGATTCTTACTGACTTCAGAAAGGTAACCTCAAAATGTTGGTACATTTCGCTCAAAACAAACTCAACTTGGGAAGCCAACAACATCATGTTCAAATTAACCAAGAAATAGTTCAGGACGCCAACACAACTAGTTTTTACCACTACCATCATAGTGGCTAAAAACTGACTAACACCTTCCCTAGTTTCCACTGTTTCCCGTTTAAGTATGCGTTTGGCTACAGGAACATATTGGCTCTTCCTATAGTGCCCTCAGCAAAAGTCACTCCCTGGCCCGTTACTAGTAAATCATTTTAATTCACAAGCTAGTGACATATTAATGGCAGTTATTAGGAGCCCTTGGCTGTATTTTACACTGCCAATGCTGCAGTGTTGCGCTGTCATATTTCCTCCAGCCTCTCTACATGTGGCCCAGTTTCTCCTGCAGTTACAACCCGTGGTGCTGCTGTTCTGGTTATTCCTGGCCGTCTCACCCCTGGTGAGGCTGTGCTCACAAATGGGCCTGGCTGATTCTGGTACTTACTTATACCACCACTATTGTCAGTACCATAGTCACTCTGCAACAGGCTTACAGCTCCAACATACAGGCTTATAATGGCTGTAGTCTGTATTCCACAACACTGGTAACCTCACCAGTCAAGCAGTCTTATTTCATTCATAAGACAACTTATGAGCACACTTGATCTAGACACGTACCAAAAACTGATTGATGCCCAAATTTAACATTTATGGATAAAGTTTAATTGAGCTAAGGCCATAGTCCAACTAAGACAGACAATCAGAAAACCTACTGACTCTGAGCATTCATGCGGAGGAGAAAATGGTGTTTGCTGCGTTGTCGGAATAAAAACGCCACCACAGTTTATGCATCGTGTCCTACTTCCAGGTCAAAGACTGGAGGAAGAAGGGAGGAAATTTTGGTGCATGCACAGAACACCAAGTCTGACTCCAGTCCGACTAAGCTTATACATGCAGCAGTTATCAGATTATGGGCGCTTTCACACAGTTTGATTGCTTTGGTCTGCACCAGTCAGAAAAATGTTACAATTTAGCAAACAGACGTGGGTATGGTGCTGCTTTCACATATGTATAGTTCTAAACGAACCAAAATAGACAGCGAAGACCATCGGCAGTGCCGTGGTCACCGGAGCTGATCGCTGCCACTCTGATCAATGTGAGCATTTCCACCAGGCACGCCCCGGCTTCTTGTGTGAATACGGTTGGCTCGCAAGGCTGCGCTGCCATAACGTGCCCGGTGGGGACTGTCCGCTGGGCAGAGGACGTCGCAAAACCGCCGCGCTGACGTTCCGCTGCGACGTTCCGCGCCGCTGGCGCGCACGGTGATCCCATATCTCATCTCATATCCATAATGCATTAAAATAGACCGTTAAGTCCCATTTGGTTTGGTTGCTTTCACACCAGAGGAACCGTACCAAAGTAGAGCGGATAAAGCGGTCCGAGACCACCTCTTCAGGCAAGTCTCGGACTGGTTGATTTGGTGCGCACCAAAGGACCGAGATTACATTCACACCTACGCAAACGAACCGAACCCAGGGACCAAACGTTTGGTGCGCACCAAATGCTGTAGGTGTGAAAGCACCCTAAGACTGCAAATATGTTAGACCGACTAAGTCTTCGGGGTGTCAACGAATATTCTAAATTCGAATATATATGTGAATATTAAAAAAAAAACAGAGATTTGTTTGTGAAAATTAACATTCAACTGTGGGGAAAAAAATGTATGTAATGCATGTAAACGCCTTGACTGAATAATGTTGTCATAAATGCCAGAACCAGGTAAAAAAAAAAAGCAGCATATCATCTGAATTTGACAGTCATTCCAGCTTAGTTCAGCACTTACAATTTGTATTTACAGTACCTGAAGGTTTTATCTAGTTATAGTAGTGGGCTACAATTTGGTCAGTGTCCCCATGTGTCAATTAAGAAAAAAAAAAGAACACCCTGTTCTGGCTCAAGCTCAAGAGAAAGTCTTAAGAGGGGAGATGTAACACCACTGTGACATTTTTAGGAGCACAAACATATGTTCTTATGGATAACAAAACTTACAAAAATAAATAGGATAGACAGGAAAAGTGTTAAATGTGGGACCTTTACATCTCTGACAACACCATAAATCATGTGCTGTCATTGCAAATGCTAAAACCACAGCTGAATGGACAGGATGGTGAGTTTGTAATAATCTAACTGGATTTCATCTCAACAGTAGAACCTGCTATCTGACAGCTGATGAAAAACAGTGGAATAACAGTCTGGGAGTTAATGTCCCTGTTAAACACCACAGATGTGTTATGGTGTTATTTCATTTTCTGTAGAACATGAATCCTGTCACACATGCGGTAAATAATAAACATGCACAGACAAACACACCCATAAACATACTGTCCTGTCTCTAAGGAGTA
>NC_139805.1:8296941-8413728 GCF_963457635.1 Microchirus variegatus
GTATACGTACGTGTGTGACAGCTCTATATATATGGTAAAGAAGACAGTTAATCCTGGACAATTACATTGAATATGATCACAAGGTTAAAGAGTGACAGCTAGAAACTGAAGACATAAGGCAGGTGAACACTGACTGACTTATCAGGCAGCAGTGCGTCTGCTCCTGGAGCAAATTACCACTTCCCTGCATGGGTACGATCAAATCAGCCTGTATGTCTATACTATTAAATAATGGCACACAGTCTGATGGGCAGATGTAATGTTCTCATGTTCTCTTAGAGACCAGAATCTATGGGGCTGAATGGAGAAAATACCCAATTGCACATTTTCAGACATTGCAACTGAAATTTGATGATTTAATATTTTAAGTCACTATGAAACACATTTTAAATACACATATTTGCAATGTTTGTGTTATGGATTAAGATTAACAGCCCAAAAAAACCAATTTTTGAAACAAACTAACTGCAAATAAACAACAAAACCAAATACAAAACCATATTCTATTTGAGAACATCTTCAGCCCTTTAATAAACTATACCAATATCCAATTTAAACATTAACGCAATAGAGCAATTTACTGACAAAAATATAATTTAAAATTGTCCAGAATAACTATTTGACCCTTTAAAAAACATACTGCATTGAATAAAAGTGTGAATGGACTAACTAATGAGGTGTGCCGTGCCAACATTAGTGACAGCTGGGGGAAACACCTGGGGCTGACACGAGCCAAACAACAAAAGCCAACATTTCAAATAATAATAACAACAACAGTCAGCCCACCTGACTGAAAACAAAGCTCAGACTTAAAACAACAGTTCATTTCTGTGGTTTACCTTGTGTCTTCTCCACTGTTCATCCGTCCACACGTGGGGACAAAGGGAATCCCGACGCTCTCTGTGCTCACTGTGATCGCACCGTGAGAGCAGCTGTCACCACTAACATGACTAAAAAATAATCCCACCCCCCAAAAAAAAAAAACCTTTATTCCCGAACAACAGCGAGTGTTTTTTTTCCATCCTCTGCCGGGACACGCTTACTCCACACACTCACCCATCGTTTCTTTGCTTTTTATTGACGCTACATTCTCTGTTTTGGTTTCTGTCCACTATTTTTTTTTTTGCTCCGGTTAAAACAAAATAGAAAGAAAACTGCGGCGAGGGGTGAAAGTGACTCCTCTGTTTGTCCCGGTTGTTCCGCGTTGGTTCGTCCGCACACCGAGCTGCTTTATGTCTGAGAGCGAGGGGAGTGAGGGGAGAGAGAGGGGAGAGTGAGGGGAGAGAGAGGGGTCCTTAACGCTTCTGATCCGTCTGAAAAACTCGGTGTTCCCCTCCATCCAACACTCCTCCCTCAGCGCGAGGAGACTGTGGACCAATTGAGAAGCAGAGAGCAGAGCCGGCCCAATGCTGCTGAGGGACACCCTGGAGAAGAGAGGGGCCCCCGTGTGTGTGTGTGTGTTACCAAAAAAATTTTGGTAAAAAAAAAAAAAAATTGAATTTGGACGACATAGTATAGTATGACGTTTTTGTCAAATTTTGGACCAAAAATTTTTGGATAACATTTTTTTTTTAATTTTGGATGACATAGTTGAGTACGACGTTTTTTTTTTATTATTTTATTTTGGAACAAAAATTAGCCAAAAAATTTTGGTTAAAATTTTGGACCAAACATTTTTGGTTTAAATTTTCGGACCAAACATTTTTGGTTAACATTTTTTTTTTTATCTGGTCAACATAGTATAATAAGACGTTGTTTTTTTTTTTATTATTATTTTGGAACAAAACATTTGGCATAGTATAGTATGATTTTTTACAGTATGACGTTTTTGTGCGGAAATGTATTGTTATTTTAACATTATTAAAGTCAGAATTCATTCAAGTCAGAATTCTGAGATTAAAAATCTGAATTCAAGATTAAAGTCAAAATTTAAAATTTCAGGCAGAATGTAAGATTAAAGTCAGAATTCAAGATTACATTCAGAATTCAAGATTAAAGTCAGAATTCTGAGATTAAAAATCAGAATTCAAGATTTAAATTGGAATTCAGAATTTTGAGATTAGTCAGAATTCTGAGATTATTTGATTGGATTGAAATATATGCATAGTGATGCAGTAGAGGAGCTTTATCATTAAAACGTGTCATATCAATTCTTTCAGCACAAGCACAGAAGAAAATGGGATTTTTGGAAACACATCACAGTTCTTTATGCATCCTTATTGTAAAAGTGTATTTGATAAAAGAGGCTCTGATATCAATAGAATGTATGTGCTTCCCTTCATAAGGTGCCTTTTTGAAGAGATTCCACTCTAGCAGTAAATAACGTGTTGGGTTTTTTTTTTTTCTTTACAGATATCTGAGGAACAAAATTACCAACATTTTTCAACAGCTTGATTTGTTTTAATGCCAAACATGTTCTATTTATCTCATATAATCCATATTTACTGACCTACATTAACCATCAGTGCTTCTGTTGTCCTACAGCGGGCAACGACGTGGGATACTGATTGAAAAGCTTCAGTGAGGTAATGAAATTCTACCTTAATCCAGCTGCACAGGTCGTGTGCACTGATATATGAAATGTAATTATACCATTTTTTTCAATTTTTCCAGTCGCGCAGAGTCTGTGATGACCATGAAATGACATTTTCACCGATACATTATTGCTCATTAAGACGCTCCTGCTCTTCACTCACACACTGATTGGGCTTCTTTGTTTTTCCTGTTGTGGAAAAAACCCTCGTGTCTGGCTCTAATCCCCTCAAGTGACTGCAAGAGCATGGTTTCAGGCTGAAAATTTGAAAACAAAGCAGAAGCTGTATGCCCACTGAATACAAATGTTATTTTACTCTTTTTCTGGACAGCCACATGGTTGACCCTTTAAATCTGTTGCGTCTGTGAGTATCTGACGTGTTTTTGTGTGGAACAGAAAAGGATCAAACGCACAGGACTGAGGCTAAGATATGAAAATAAAGTCTTTACAGATAAGGGTTGAGAGGAATGTGGCGGTAAGCCTATATGTGCCTCTGTGTGGGTGTATATATATATATATATATATATATATATATATATATATATATAGTGCTTCATTCAAGGGCCCATAAACATAATAAAATGCTGAGAAAATTACATTTATAAGCCTGATGTGCTATAAAAGGTCTCAGTCAACAGCACTGACAGAAAAAAAATGAATCTAACTTTTTGCAGCGTGAAACTGTAGAGAATAAAGAAATAACTATTAAAAGCATTTAGTGCACAGTATCTTTTCAGTAAATAACAGTAATTGTCTAAATATGGAAGTCCTAATCAGTGCTCACATCTCAGATTTGTTTTGAGTTTTTTTTTCTTTTTTTTTATATTATTGTCTTCATTTCTAAACTATAATTGCATGACCGTTTAACCTTCACTGCATCTGAAGTGGTTGCATCTATCGACCAAATTCATACTAAAAAGAGAAATCTACAAAACAACTTGTACACGACACAACTGTAAAACAAAGTTGGATATGGAACTTGAGGTGAGCCTCAGGTCCATCATCTTTTCTTCTGTACCTCAGGGGAAAATAAAACACCTAAAAGTTACTCAAACTATTTGCTTTACATTGGCTAAAGTTCTGCACGTATTGTTTAGTTCAAGGGTCTGCAATCCCTCGTATCAGAAGAGTTTTGACCCGTCTCCACCCAGATATGATTCGACTGGAGCCGCAAAATCTATTTGACCCATAATATTACATTCAATTATATTTGTATAGCGCCAAATCACAACAAACATTATCTTAAGACACTGTACATATAGTAAGGCAGCAACATTTACAATATTCTAGAGAGAAGTGGAGAGGAAAAAAAAAAAAAAGTCCCTCTCTGACAGAACCGGACTCAAAAATGTGCAGACATCTGCCTCGACCGGTTGTGGCGATAAATGGGGTATTGAGAAAAGAAAAAACCAAGGTAGAGACAGAACTCTACATTGACCAGGAGCAGATATACAACAAGTTATGGTGTGTCTATGTCTAGTTATAGGTTGAGACAGAACAGTCATGACATGTTTTTAATACTACAATGCCATTTATACAGGCAGCAGCAGCAGCAGGGATTCTTGATAAAAAAGAAAATATACTGATATCAACTTCAAATGAATTCAAAGGAAGATGACATAATGTATAAACTGTTATATATATAAATATAATAACTAACATTTGTTGCGGGCCCGCGGTCGGTGTAGTGGTCAGCACTCTTGCCTTTGCAGCAAGAAGACCTGGGTTCCTGGGTTCCTGGGTTCGAGCCCCGTTTGGAACATCTTCGGAACAAGGGCCTTTCTGCAAGGAGTTTGCATGTTCTCCCTGTGTGTGCGTGGGTTTTCTCCAGGTTCTACGGCTTCCTCCCACAGTCCAAAAACATGCGATTTGGGTATTAGGTGAATTGGTCACTCTAAATTGTACCGTAGGTGTGAGAGTGAATGGTTGTTTGTCTCTATATGTGGCCCTGCGATGGACTGGCGAACTGTCCAGAGTGTACCCCGCCTAACGCACAATGTCAGCTGAGATTGGCACAGCACACGGTTGACCCTCCGTGTGGAGGATAAAGCGGTAGATGATGGATGAATGTTGATGATGAAAGTTTGTTGCACGTGTGAAATTGTAGTAAAAACTACAAAAACAGTTGACATTTCACAGTTGTTGACAAAGAAAAAGACACAAAAACGTTCTTGGCAAATGTAGACTCTGCTACCTCTAGAATCAGAAGAACCATTGGGCCATTATTTGTGGAAAATTGATGAAATAAAAAATTGAGCCACTTAAATGAAACAATGTTTGGATTTTCATGCATGAGAAAACCTGCTGGTCTAAATGTGACTTTCACGTCATTTAAGTGTTGGGGATGGCTTTCCTGACGCGTACATAACAGGATGTGATGCATTTGTCGTTGATGGAATATTAAAACATTTGTATCTGTCGCCTTGATCCCTAAATAAGAGGTGTTTGCTTTGAATGACAATTAAAAATGTAAATAAAATCATTATTTTCAAGGATTTAAACACAAACACACCCACTCATTTGAGATTTGCAGCATCTGTCACACTGCTGTGGATGAAGTCACAGTGTGGATAGATATGTGTTTACAGGAGATAAAGACCTTTTCCTGCTGGGACCTCGAACATCACCGCCACTCGACGTGACAGAAGATTGAAATGAAATGAATCTGTTAAGGTCTATTTATAATGCCACTCTGGAGCTGAGCCACGTTTCATTTGCAACCTAACAGGCAAGACAAGTGCGCTGCTGAACTGAGAGGGGGGAACAAAACCAAAGTCACCTGAGTGGGCTGAGATGACTGCAGCTCACATGCAGACACCACACTGTGTTGGAATTCATAACATGAAAAGTATCTCGATGAAGATCACTGCAATAATACATGTATTTTCTTCATGATATTCCCACACTGATCTCACACCACTCTTGCCAGACTAATGAGAATATGACTTCTCCATATTGATAAGAGATGATGTCACTGTGTCGACGTGATCGTGGTTGTTGAATCCATGACACGAGGCATTCTGTTCTACTAATTGGATGCAGAATCTCTGCTGCTGCTTTTTCCCCCCACCATTCCCTTCACCACACACACAAATCCCAAATTTAGTGCATGCATTTATTTTCTATTTGATTAATAAACGACTTTCCTACTGTGAAATGTGTGCAGGCTCGTGTGCCAGTGTCTCAGTGTCCCTCTCTCAAACAACCAGATGGCTATGTTTCCTAATCAGTCATGCTACTTAAGAAGTAAATCCCCTACGGTGGCCCTGAAGTGCAAATAAAAAACACACACATTAAAATCACAAAAAAACAACAACAAATGAGAACATGTAACAGAGAGTTAAAGGTGCCATATGTAAGAATGTGGCCAAAAATGGTTACTACATTGAAATTCAAAATACCGAGGTCTTTTAGGTTTCGTTTTTTGACGTAACTGGCAAGCCGTGGTTGCTCGGGAGCTGAGACTCTACTGACTGCAATGATTGCTAGACGGCGGTAGGTGGCGCCACATGCCAAAACATGATTTCAAAACATAAACATGATTTGCAGCCTGCAAAATATTTTATTTAATGCAAATATTTTGTCTGTACTGTTGTTGTTGTTGGTGAGTTCAGTTTGTTATATGAACATTATTCCTGAGTCTCTGTGACATATTAGGAGGATTTTATGGCCACTTGCTTTAGATTTATTACATAATGCACCTTTAAACAAAATATAGAATGCAGCTGTCATTTTTGCTGTCATGTTTTGTGACACGTCACTGTGGTTGTTGTTTTTTAATTTTCCTTATCAGTTTTCATTTAGTGCGAAATGAAAACTGCGACAGGATATGAGTGGTTTGTTCGAAAATGGAGGATCTAAAGGTCATCACATGAGGTCAGAGTGAATGAGTAAATGACATGGAAGATAGATAAGAGACTGTTTTTTTAATTTCAAAAAGCAATATGGCATCTTTAGTTCAGTTAGATTTGTATTTCAGTATGTAAACCTGAGTTTCATTAAACAAAGTAAGGATGAAAATAAATCACTTATGGTTGCATGTTAGATGAGTAATAACATGAGTAATTACTGTAACGGAGTGAATATGCTGTGTGTTTGCACTGAGTGAGCGAAGAAAGGATAAATGCAATCTTTAAACATTAAACCTGCATGATACAATGGTTGGATTTAACTGTTTAATATGCAAGTCAGCTGTCGGGGGTTGTTTTTTTATAATAAATTGGAAAAACCTGTCATGTAGGCCTTTCTGCATGAGTGTGTACTGAAATAAATACATATGCAAATACGTACAAGATTTCCCACTCTAACATGATTATTTTAATTAATAAACACGAGTGGGTTCTTTTTCAATTCACCCCTGGCCCTGTCTCTTTATTAAATGAGCAGTAACATATCTGGCTGTGGCTATGCAAGCAATACTAATTAACAGTACAAATTCATCCATTTGTTGATCGCAATAATAGGGGAAAAAAAATACAGGTAATTTTCATACTTTTCATCAACACTGCGAATGCGACCGGGAACATGGATCGTCTATCGTATCAGTGTCTTTTTCTTCCACCGAGCCTTGGAATCGAGGCTCATAATTTCCCTTCCGTCTGAAAGACAAAAGAACCGTCCCCGCCTCCCACCCACTTGGCAGAAGCCTCATAATCAACCACAGTCTGCTGTGCACCATCAACACCGCAGCTGTTTTTCCCCTTTCGACGCACACGTCACATCATTCTATTGCTCGCTCTGAGACTGTTTTAGACAGAGAACATCACTTACGAGACATAATAAAGATGATTATCTCTGTTTGACGATGCGAAAAGGCATCCACATTTCATATTATCACAAAATATTACCGTGAATCAAAAGCTCCAAAGGTTTACCTTGCAAATCGATCAATATTTTTTTTCTGTATTTCTGCTGCATCTCCTCAATTTAACCAAACAAATGACGGCGTAGTCGGTGGACTGATGTTGTGCTGCCCTTTAATTTATCAAAGTGGAGAGTGGAAAAACAGTGTTACCTCCTCTGTAACCCAACAAATAAACAGTTTTAGTTTGATTTACAGAACAAAAATGTACAAATGTGCCTGTGTTTCCTCACAAAGACTCACTTGAGGATGAGAAGACTTTTCTTTGATTCTCAAAAGCAACACTCTAAGCTTTGTTTTCCATTGTTTTCAGCTAATTTAATGAAAACACGTCCTTAGTTAAACATATTTACTCCACAATTTTCTATGCATCATGTCAACCAGGTTCCTCCTGCTCACAGGGTACACACAAACACACATTAGTACAGCTATTCTTCCTAGGACACGGCACTGACTCCATTCATTTGGACAGCCGTTACCTCTAACCTCAACCTCTAAACCACAATTCAAATCTCAGGGTTTGGTCTCCACGAGGACTACCGGTCCTGACAATGGCAGTGATTATGACAGAAAAAAGCTCCTACAAGTTCACACTTAATTGTAACACCTTCCTGTCCCTGGAGAGCTTGATGTGACCTACTTCCTTCATCGCCATGACGATGCCCTTTGAGTGCATCAAAACAAAGCTTAATGTCTCCGTCTTGGTTTACCAAAACAGACAGGAATAAAGGGTTTGTGCGTGTGTTTCATCATCATCATCAGCAGCAGCAGCAGCAGTCAGTGGGTTAATAACAGGCCCACAGCTATGTGGTACACGCTATGTGGGTACGTTTAAAGTTGCTTTCAAATTGGTGTGGCAGACGAAGTTTACGGTGCAAACAAAGGGAATTGGCGCCACCTACATACACCTCGTGCATAAACAAATGAAGAAGAATGAGAGAGTGTGGAGAGAATTTTAAGAAGATTCTTTACATTCTTTCTTGTATGCAAAGAGCTCCATAGTTCCCTGATGCAATTGCATAAGTAATCATTGCTAATTCTTGCACAGTGCAGCTTTAAAAAAAAAACCAAGATCATTTCTCCAAGACGGATCATAAAAATACACGCTCTAAAATGTTCCGGATCTGATTCAGTTCAAGACGGCGCGCATTATTTTTAGAGAGACAAGGATATGATTTAAGAGGGGAACTATATTTAAAAAAAAAAATGCAGTGTGTCAATATTTGGTGTTGGGATAAAGTCTATCTATCTATCTATCTATCTATCTATCTATCTATCTATCTATCTATCTATCTATCTATCTATCTATCTATCTATCTATCTATCTATCTATCTATCTATCTATCTATCTATCTATCTATACATACACCCTATGTCAGCTGGGATAGGCACCAGTGCTCCCTTAGACCCTCATGTGGAGGATGAAGTGGTAGAAGAAGGATGCTGCTGATAGTAAACTGTGCAGACGCTATATAACTCTGGGATGGACACAGTGTTTGGAGGAGGGGATGATGAGGAAGATTAAGATGCCCATCTGCTGCAGAACAGGCAGCTCAACATCACCATGTGGAGCTATTCAATGTTAGTATGCTTATTTTGTTTTTATTTTTTTTTACACTGAAAAGGCAATTGATTAGCAAACAAACAAATATAGTGTGATAAATTGGAATCAGTCAACAGCATCACCAGGACAGAGGACAATAACTATACTGTAAGCTTTATTTTTTAACTCTTTAAAGACATCCCATATGTGAGCCGTACTGAATTATTGGCAATTTGATCAATTGTACGATACATCTACAGTGTGTGGCGTGTTGAGGTGTAAATGGGCACACGTTCATGCATCACAGCTGTGTATAAATATTGTATGAAGATAAAGCAAACACTGCTAAATGCCTGGCACGATGAAGCCCTGCAGTTATCTTAAACAGGAAAGAAGACGACGAGCAAAAACCTTCTCTTAAAGGTCAAACTGTCAAAGGCCTTTGTGTTGCTAATTATGACATTAATGTACAGTAATGTGAAACCAGCACATGCTGCTCAGAACCATTAAAAAGTGCAACATTGCAGGGGGGAATGTGTTAAAAGAAAAACTTACATCAGTGTGTTATTTCAACCATGTTAACCCTTTAAGAGGTTTTTTTTTTACTATTTCAACCATAAAAGGACCAGAAAATGTTCTGTGAGTAAGTGCTTTTGTCCATTTTTCCAGAATAAGTTGCACTATCTGGCAGTTATTTACAATTTACTGCATGATAAAGTAGTGTATTAACAATTTAAAGTGAAGAAAAACACTGTAGTTGTCTTGTTGTTCAATTTTCAAATTTAACAGCATAAAACAACACACTTGCAACTAGAAAAGCACTCAGAGAGCGCAGACCTCCGCCAAGGCAGCTCAGTGCCTGCAAAATACACCCTAACCGGCTGTAGTTGTAACCAGTGATAACGCCTACGGATCACGCCCAAAATTTGTTCCTGGTCCGATTGCGAATAGTTCCTGAAAATTTCCTCCAAATCTGTCTGTGACTTTTCGAGTTATGTTGCTAACAGAGAGACAGACAAACAAACTCCAGCGAAAAACATAGTGCAAGTGCACTAGCAAGTGCAAGTGTGGAAGCTCAAACAAACAGACACACAGAGCCACTAAAGACGATAGAAGGAAACTTATGTACAGGTGCTTTCTCTCTCCTCTGGTGACAAAGACACTGATTTGAGGGCTTTCTGCAACGGCTTAAGATAAATTACCGTAATAACCACGCGTTTGCTTTGACGTGCAATTTCTCAGCTTTCAAAACCGTTGGAATGTTTCCGATAGCACAAACCGTTGCGTAGTAATGTTAATGCAGGGTACACTTGTGCAAACGTGTCGTCTTCGCATACTTATAAAGTAACTAAAGCAACTTTTTTTCAGATTCTGTCTCACTCAGGGAACTGATGATGGCCATGTCAATTTCAGGTATCTTCAGATATTATAGTTCTGTGAAAGAAAAAAAGTTAGCATGGAAACTTTCTGAATATAATGTGTAAACTGAAATAAACAACCCATGCACCTGTGCCAATACCAGCTCCCAGTCAGCTGGCATGTTTACTTCCAAGGGGGGAAAAAAAGAAGGAATATGGAAATAGATGGCCCCCTCTTGTGGTAATTATGAAGTAATGCTGCCTACAATGAACAAAAGAAAGTATGTTTTCCTCTAGAAAGTACATAACTTACAATCATAATAATAACTTAATATTTCTAAAGCACCATTCACGAAAGTCCCTGTACAAGGAGAAAAGATAAACCAGAACAAAAATAAGTGATGATGAAGGGAATAACTGGCTTAAGTTGAAGTTTCCTGACATCACTGTAGCTATCACGCACCAAAATGGGAAAAGTAGTAGTCGTAAGATTGAATCTCCTCTGGACTGTAACAAAACTGGAGTGAACCCATCTCCTTCTGTTAGGCAGGAACCGTATTTTAGTTAAATGGCTCTTAATCTTGATCACGAAAGACCTGATTAATCGATTTGTTTGGTCCATAAAGTGTGGTTTGGAAATTATGTTCTCAAACAAACCAAAAAAGATTCCCTTTTAATGATTTCTTTGTCATATGGAGCAAAGAAACTGGAAAATATTCACATTTAAGAAGCTGAAAATCAGAAACTTGTTTTCATTTATAAAAAACACTCAAACCGATTGATCGAGTAATTGTTTCAAAGAATTCAGGAAAACTAACGTCCACATTATTACTGCGTAAAAGAGATCATCTTGTCACTGATATCGTGGTCTCACTTACCTCATTAATTCAGGACATGGCTAAAAAATACACAATATTGATGACGAGAAAATATGCACAAAAACACATCATTGCAGTCTCCCAACAGTATCTGCCTTTTAATAACAATAAAACATAAAAACAGTCCAGAAACAGCTGTGGTTTTAGTCATAGCAAGTATGTACAGTAATAGTAGACAGTAAAAGTACAATACAATCTGTAAATCTTTATATAAGTGAATATGACAACAAAATCCAGGTTGGACAGAAGATTAAATCAACCAAAAACAAAACAACTGAGGTCCTTTTTTTCCTCCGTTACCGCAGTCGTGAAGCAGTGACAAAACCAAGCTGCGAAATGCCTCAAATCAAGAACCTAATGTCAGCAGCCAGCTGTACAGTTAAGAAATGTATTAACCAGCACAGGAAACTGTCTTCAACTCAAGCTCAGTGATGTTAAATGTTAAAGTATCAGTGAACAATAACAGTTAGCTGTAATGACAAATGAAGAAAACGCTTGTGCAAAACCTACAAAAAGAAAAAGAAAAACTGTGGAATTTTAAGCAGACGTCAAAAAACCTGATGAACAAAAACTACCTTGGAAAATAAAATCCCTGTTTGAAGGTCCTGGTCAAATGCCATGAACCTCTGTGGTGCTATGTCAGCGACCTGCGAGACAGTTAGGAAGAAAACGTGATCAGTACATTCAGCTCATATTCTAGATACTCTACAACAGAGAGAGGCCTTTTGACTGTGCAAATGTCTGTAGTCCAAGAGAAACTCACAGACCAACTCCAAAACGTTCAAGTTTAAGGTGAACAAGTTGGTCCACGGACTCACACTCCTAGCTTTTGCTCACGTGAAGTTCTCGTAAAGCATGATACTGCGACAAAGTCCAACATAAAAATAAACAGCTAAAAGGTCGTTCAGTTTAAAATGGCCATCTGTAGAGATAAGGCCACTCTATCTGGGAGAGAACATCCATCCCATTGGTCCAGGCTGCTTTAACGCCTGCATCGTCAGTCAAAGTCAGAACCACTCTTGTGTTCATGAAGGTGGCTGCTCTGTCATTTGGTTGAAATCCTCTTGGGGTTGGTTAGTAAAGAATGCAAAAGCAACCTGAAGTTTGCTGGTCCAGCATTTTGTTTTTCCGGGGAGGGGGCATCAGTAGTTGTTTGGGCCACGTCAGTAGTTCTGTTCAAGACTGTCAGCTTCTCTGCCGTCAGTCACAAGGTACATGAAAGTTGGGGCTCCCTGGAAAACGGATTCACCAGGTTGTGTAACAGGTTTCCAGCCAAAAATGACTGTCAGACACACTTGGACATAAGGTCTAATATAATTAGGCAGCAGTAAAAAAAAAAACAAGCACAAAAGATGGGTGGAATTTGGTCGTTCAGTCGTCGAGGCGACAGTCGCACAGCTCCTTGTAGATTCTCTTGCGGATGCGAGGCATGTCCTCCTGACTGAACAGCATAGGCTGCTTCACTGACAGGCTACGGCAGTACTGAGAAGGAGAGACAAGACGGTGACATGCAGAAAATACAAAAAACACAGCGACTTAACTCGTCTAGACAGAAGCTTCTCTTTTATGTCTTTAGCCCCTCAGGAGACTAAGCAATAACAACCTTGTATAATAACCTCAGTGGACACAGATAAGACCAAATGAAGCAAAAGAAACAGCGACTAAACCAGGAAATGGGATGGGGAAAAAAAAAAAGTCTCACCTCAAGGACAAAAACTCCACAGTCGCTGTCATTTTTCTGCTGAGGAATTCCCTGCGGAGTCAACAAGTCACAGTCAAGCAAGGAGACGGACAAAAGATGTCACTGAATCTGCACAGAGCAGTGTTTTCTACGTGTGGATTTGCTGTACATGCACAGCTATTGTTTGATTTTGCAGACCAGGAAACGAAACGTTTTTAAGGACAAGTGGTAGTTAATTTAACGTCCATTGTACTGCACAATCTTCACTCGATTATTAGCAACTTAGCAACAAGAAAGAGGCTCCAGTTTGTGTATTTAATGAGCACCAGCTGCACTTTTGGGGCCACAGGGGTGACAATTATAATCAGGGCTGAAGTTTACCTTGATGATAGTAATTTTCCAGCCTTTTTGAAAAGCTGTATGTTCCTTTTCTCTGGCTTCAGACTGAAGGTACTTCATAATGTTCTGAGAGAGAGAAAGAAAGAAAGAGAGAACATTTAAGGTAGAATAAACATGGTGCCAAGGATTTGGACTGTTGGGATTATACTTTTACATTTTTATACATGTTTGTTTCTTAAAACAGCCAGTATAAAAGGCGATGATGATATCTTGGTGTCAAATTAGTGTCCTAAATTTAACCCAATCCACTGAAACAGACTTTGAAACATAAAAAGTGTGGTTTATAAAGGTAATACAACTGAGCTTATGTTCACCTTTAAACATTTTGGGTAAAATGCAGTAAAAACACAGCTTTGTTCATTTTAATATAGATTATATTCTCTGACATTCATGCAAGACTTCTATAAAACCAGGTTTGAGCATCCTATCATATTCATTTTTTTTTTTTTTTAAATAACTTACTATGATTTATAACTGAAACACATTTCCATGCATGGGGGCACTCACATCTGTGGTGTGTCTGAAGACGATGCCTTGGCTGTCATAGTAACTGATTGTTTTGGTTGCCATGGTGACCGTGACGAGGGACCAGTGGATTTCTAAATGAATGGGAATCAGCAACAGCCACTTGGAGAACAGGTCGACCTACAGGAAAGACAATGATGCAGGTGAATCAAACAATGTGGAATAACACATAGTCAGAAGTGGTGCAAACTGTCATGTTTGTTGTTTGTTTTGATGTTTTTATCATTTAAACACCACCCACAAGCCTACACCTTCCACTTTCCACTAATTTGGAACAGGGGGGTCAGACTCATTTTAGTTCAGTGGCCAAATACAGCACAGTTTGAGTGGGCCCGAGCAGTAAAATAACAGTATAATTAACTATAAACAACAAGGATTTTCCCTTTGTTTTCCATTTAATTAAATATCTACAAACCTATACATACAAACTGAATTTTCTTGAGAAAAACAAACCAACAATATTATGCCTGTGTACCACGTACACATGTGCATTACAACTTACAGATCCCAGTGGATCTACAAAGGCACATTTAGTAACAGGTATCTGAAAAATATAGTATTCCACATTATGATGAGATTCTAATCAGATTGGACCCTCTGGTGACCTGGTTCTGGCCCATGGGCCATACATTTGACACCCCTGCTTTAAAACATTTGTTTAATCAGGTCTCAAACTAGATTAAATGTATTGTTCCATATCAAAACAAGCACTTTTATTTTGAAATTAAATGAACGCCTTAGTTAAACCTTATAACATCTCGTTTTTATGTCACTGTCCCTCCTGATCTTTGTCCTAACAATGTACAGAGTGGACATCGCCACAACCCGGAGTGCTGTGGTGGGGTTGCGCTCTGACATCTCCGCAATGCGCGACTACGTGGTGAGAATGGGAGTGGACGCAGCGTAACGAGAAGAATTGGCGAAGCTAAGCGTCGTGAGAGCTGCGGAAGAGAGGGATGAATGAAACGGCAGAAACAGGCTCTCGCATCATCCAAGTTTATATTCACACTACTGAAAGGAACTCTGTTGATTGGACCACTTTTTGACGATGTTACATCCTAGACAACAAGTCCAGACTGTGGTCTCTCATGACGGTTCAATAAGGACACATGTACGGACATACACGTAGACTGTTGTCTGTCCTGAGCTGGACTGCAGCCCTGATGCTACTGCTGCTGAAACATGTTACGTCATGCCCGAAAATAAACAAATCATTCATTCATTCAAGTCACTTGTCTTATGTGACAAAGATCCATTAAGAAACAGAGTATATATGTTTAAATATAGATACATTTTGACATCTCTCACCTGGAAAGTCAGGTTTGGGAATAGTGGTTTAAAAAGTAATCAAAAATATTTCACACGTCATATTTTGAGTTCATGTAGTAAGCAAACCGACTTAAATGCATGACTGCCAATTAGCCATTAACTTTACTGTTAGTGTACAAATGAAAAAAACTGACCTTTTTAGTCCATCTCTTCACGCCCTCATAACCCTTGGCAACCAGCTGCTTGTGGAAAAAGCTGTTGAAAAAATGAACCTGACAGACAACATTTGATTGATTTGTTAATTTAAATAAAAAAATATATATTTAATCATAGACTCATTGAGTGTGTTTTTGATATTTCAGAAACAGTCACCTTGTGTTGTGTGGTTTCCATGATGAGTTCTCCATACATGTTGATGATCTGAGCAGACACAAAAATATTCAATACTTTTATCAGCATCACTAAAAACATGTGGATCCAACTTTAAAACATGCAGGTGTCCGGATTTTGTAAACCTGGTTCAAGACCCGAATAATACTATTTTCTGAAGTGGTCGTCCTGCACGTAAAACGGTAAACATTTTTGTTTCTAAATGTTGTTGTCTTCACACAACCTTGTTTATAATCTCATTCAACCTTGTTTGATGACTATGGATTCATAGTAAGAGATAGTAGTATGAATAGATGTTGTTCTTCATGCACCTGATACTGGGTCACTCTGTACCAGAGTTACACACACACACACTCACAGACACACACTTATCTTGACCACGAGTCACTGACAGCTACCATTACAGTGATAAATATTGAGAAACAGACTTGTGACTTCTTGCTTGAAGGCTGTTCAAACTAACAACACATTTCAACTGTTAGAATTATTTACAAATGTACCTAACAGATGTCAATTCTTATTATGGCCTGTATTCAAACACTAGGATTTGACAGGCACTAAGAAAGGGAAAATAAAAGGATTATACGGATATGTTTTTCTGTTTTCCAGGTGTACAATCACCTGAAGTGTGTAACCACAGAATGAGCCCTTTTGATTTATACATTAAAGAGCAGGTCATCTGTACTAGGCCACCAAGTTAGCAGATATAGACAAATAGACAAACACTTTTTGAGTTTTAGTGATAACTGAAGGGATATCACTGGTTCTCCTACATGTTTGAAAGGAAAGGTTGAGGTGGATTCATTGATGGAGGTTTCTAAATCCAACACACTGTACCTTTAAGTCTCTGTCCATTATTTATCTTAATCTATGAGAACACCACAAATGGGCAGTATATAAAAGGGTTAGCGAATGCTTTAAATAAGTCTACCTGCACATTGACAGAACACATGCAACATTTATGAGCAAGCATTATTAGCTTGTGCATACATCTTACGACACTGTCTGCTCATGTTCCTATCATCTAAATCATTTACAAGAATATAGACAGCAGCAGACAGACAAAAAGAAAATCAGGAATACTTCCAAAATATATTTCCAACCATAATACTCTGCATTTCAGGCATTTAACTGTTGCAACAAATCAAAAGGAGACAACATGTCTGACATGAAATTGTTCCAACACAGAATGACCCCTTTTTACCTCGACTCATTTATGTTGCAACTTATGTTGAAATAACCTTTAATGATTTATTAAAGAAGCCTTAGTGGTGTGTTTGAAACACTGCTATACTTGTCTAAGATTGCCTTAAGAGGAAAACTAGACACTACACACTAACAAGAAACGTGTCTTCCTTCTTTACCTGGTCATTCAGCCAATTCTGTTCCTCTAGTGTGCCGAGGTCCTCTAAACTCAGGGTGTGTTTGTTATGCATCACCATGAAGCCTGCGATAGGAGCAGAGGCCAAGCCCGACTTGTATCGAGTCATCTCTCCTTTAATGTTCAGACCCCTGAAACAAACATATTACAAAAAATAAACATAAGCGGCAATTTTAAGTTTGTATTTCATATCTTCAAGGACAATTGACGAATTTTGACTAATATGAACAAAGATGCTACAAAAATCAGAGAGTAAAAATAGAATGTGAACAAAATGTCTCCTTTCGGTTGATGAATAAGCCATGACACACAGCACATTGTACATTTTATCATTCTGAAAATGGTCACTGGATTGCAGCTGAAATATAAACCACATTGAGCACAATTTTAAATCAGCAAACTTTTCTCGTGGCTGACCAGTGTACTTTGACTTTGTCACGTCATAAAGCCATGAACAATAATAAAAAAGTTCAAAACAAGTTTTTAAAAGGTTAAACAGTTAATAATTAACTCCCTTTAAATCAGGACATATATGCGTATATACTTAATTCCACATCGATACATTCAAGACACAGAGTTCAGTTAGTGTGTGTGTGTGTGTGTGTGTGTGTGTGTACAAACCATTTGCTGAAATCAGAATTGCTGTTCTTCTTCAAGTGTTCCACAACATCCACCTCAGTGAGAGGAATGAAACTGCCATACTTCAAATAGAAGGCCTCCAGAAACTCTGCAACATAAACCATTACAACTTAGCACATTACCCACACAGTAGAAACACTAACGGTCTGGTCCTAGAAATTAACAGGTTCGATTTAAATTATGACTGGGTCTTAGTTATCAATATTGTCCCTTAAATCTATTAATTAATGTGTTCTACCACCTTATCCTCCACATTAGGGTTGCTGGTATTGTCTCATAAATGACAAAATAAAAATCCCATTTACTGATTCATTCAAAAATATGTAGAAGATGTAGAGATGTAAACAGTTGGGTTCGTCTAAAATTCAATTAGTGTCCTGAGGGACAGAATATCTGTTCACTATTAAGGAAATCTACAATGTAATGGGGTATGTTCTGAAATTGTGAGAAATATTGAGGAGTCAGATTTTCCCAACATAAGCTGTGCATTTCTGACCATGAAGATACAACAAACTCTACTCTATGTCGTAGATGATGCTACATGATTTGAGGATGTTTTTATGACGGAAATAAAGTCAAATATCACTGTGTTGAGGCATGAAATTAAATTGTGTGACGATGGGGACGATGAATGTTGAGACAGTATGTGATCTAAACATGCATCTTACCATGGACCATATCAATGAGCTGCATCAACCTTTCTTCGTTCTGTGTCTTTCCATCCGTCCCTGCTTCTGGCTTGTCCGACATATCTTCTACTGCCTTATTTTCCCAGGTTCCTGATCGACAGTACAGCCTGTGGTCTCTTAATGCCAAAAGATGCTGAACACTAGTCACTGTTATTGGGCCACTTTCCACTTCCATAGGTGTGGGTCTGTGGCCGTGGTCTGTTGTTGTGGTGGTAATTCCATTAGATAGAGTTACTACTGAAGAACAATGGTCAGGTTTCTGATCCACCTGCATCTCAGAGTCATGTTCCCGGGGCATTCCTGACTTTATCGCAGGGTCTGGGAAAGAGAGCGAGCCATTTCCCTGTTCACTCATGATTATGTTGTCAATATTATCCTCGCCTTCAGGTTCAGAGTCAGACAGATTTACTGTCTCTCCATTTCCAAAGGAAGATGTAACCATACTGGAGTGAGTTAGTGCTCCACGCTCCAGCTCTGCGACTTTGCTCTTGTCACGACTCTGCACCACCACTGATGGAGCGGGGAAATTCATCTTTGATCCAAAGACAAAAACACCATCACCCCACTTTTTAATTCCAATGTCCACTTTCATATTTGATGCAAACTTAGCTCCTATCATTCCCCTCCCTCTCACTACAGTAGCGCCCCTGCCTGCATTTCCCAATACTCGTATCTCCAGACCTCTCGTACCGCCACCAACTTTCACTCCATCAGGGGGAACCCCTGACCCCTTTATCAATGTGTCCTCCTTTTTCTGTAAAGCTTCTTTCTCTGGAGCTGCACAGTTCGTTTTAGGCACATCCTGCAGGGATGTGACAGGTAGGGGAGCATTTGCGTGTGGCTGAGTATCAGCCATGACCACAGTCTCTTTTGGCACCGTTTTTTGTGTGTTACTTTCATCTTCCGTTTCCTGTACCTTCTTTTTGGTCAGAGCAGTGTTACTTATATGTGTCAGCTGGCTGACTTTTCGTTTTGGGGTGTCCCAGAGTTCCTGAACAGTCCCCTTCCCTTTTCCCCTCCCTCTGCTCGGGGTTTTGACATTATGACCTTTACCGTTGGGTCCACAGCAGTCACACGCCTTTGGAGTCCTCTTCCTGCCTGATGTACGGCCATTGATGGGGCCCTGAGCAGGGGTTGGTGTTTGTGGAGAGGCCTGAGATGATGTTGGGTTTGAGTTAGCTTTAAGTGCTTTTGCTACATGAGGGGGTTCAGCAACAGCAGGAGATGGAGTAAGGGACTGAGTCCCATCTGAGTTAGCAGTAGGGTCTATGCTGAGGAGTTTGGCAGGGGGCTGGATTTGGTCCTGAACAGTGGAATCTCCAGAAGGAGGCACCAAAGGAGGTGCTGTAGCAGGAACAGTTAAATGAGGTGATTCTGAAGGTGTTGTTGTCATTGGGGAAGCAGAGCCGCTGTGAACCATGACGTCCTCCTTTGGCTCTCCAACCCCATCCCCAATAACCCCTATTCACACTCCTGTTCCCTCCTGTCCTTGGGTCCTAAGTGTCAATAGATTGTTACTTCCTTACTTCCTTCCTGGGATTTGTTTTAATCCAGACACGTCTCTGGGCAGAAATGAGCTAGTTGAAGACTCCCACCAAAGAGGTTATTCCCATCTGTTGTTCCTCTGTGGCATCTAGCCTCTTGATGATGTTATCCTAGTTAGAGTGACAGAAAATGAATTAGTAAAATAATTGTCAATTGTTTCCTGTCAATCTGACAATGTATGTAAGTTGTTTACAATTGTGTTTACTCAATCGATAGTTATACAATTTCATACATTCAGGTGAGATCTCAGGTGTGCAAAATAACATCTAAGACCTGTACAGAACAACACAATCATGGTGACACCAAGAAAACAATTCAACAACTATACAAACATGTACACTCCATTGCAAATAAAACAAAATCAACCCTTAGATGGGTCATTCCCAGAGATTGTGTTAGGACCCACAGACAGATTTACAGTCTCCAAATAAATGTGCTGAATTTTATCCAGTATATCATGACTTGTTTTTTTAAGCATATATCTAAATATACAAATAAAGTATTCTGATCTCCTGAAAAATGCTAGTTTAAAATTTCAAAATATTATTTGGTGTAAATGAAACGGTAATACATGTTATATTTACCCATACACATTTGCTTGTTATCTTTAAAAAGAAAGAAGACTGGGAAACACTGATTAGACGGTTGTTCTCCTTTTTTTCTACAAATCACATATATATATTTGTATATATATATATATATATATATTATAACTTTGACTCGTGTTTTAGGATTACAATTAGGGCTGAGGTGAATCAATCAAAATTTAAACAAAAACACAATATGGCTTAGTGCAATTTTCAAATCACAAGATGTGTTAATGTTAATTAAAGCCAAAATGCTGTCAAAATACACTTTTAGACTGGACCTACACATCATATTCTGCAAACGGAAGAAAACATCTTTGTTTCACATATTTGCACACACAGTCATTTTAAATGTAAGAAGTACCATTCCCTCCAATGTCGCGAATCATACCGTAATCGCAATTTCAGACAAAATAATCACAATTAGATATTTATTTTAAAAAATCGTTCAGCCCTTCTTAAAACGTATTGCGTTATTTCAATGAGTAGCTTTCTTTAGCAGCACAATCACAAAGGTGTCTCCGCTTCGTGCGTTCATTGGTGTAAGTAGACAAATCAATCACTAAAATATTGATCAAAGGAACCGCGGTTTTTTCCTGAAATCAACACGTCGATGCTGTCTGTGTGTTTAATGAAATGATAGCTACGCTTCTCTGACACTGCGGCTCTGGCGGCTCGAGTCGTTATTTATTAATTGTACGCACCGACGAGTAACTTGACCACATCTGCTATGTCATTTCACAAAACTTTTCACAAGTTATCGAACCCCCTGGAGCTAGCCGAGGGAGCTAGCTGCTGCAAAACAGGCGATAACACAAAGCAGCGACTGCACACAATTCCTCCATTTTAGTAGGAAGTTAAAGGCGTCCGCGGACAAAGAAGCCGCCGCGACTCGGTGTCTGTGGTGATTTTGAGGAAAAAACTAAAAGCCCAGCGAAATGTTACAAGAACAACCGGCAAACACAGTACCTTATCAATGAAATAATACTCGTCCGACCACGATTTGAAGAAAACACAAATCGAGCTATTGTCGCTCATTGATTGCGTCACACAGCGAAAAGCTCAACTTCGGCTCTCTCCGCCACAGTCCCGAAGTCCAGTCGTCTTCTTCTTCTGGGGCGAAACGGCAGCTTGTATCCCTGTTCTTGCTTCACTGCGCCACCTGGTGCCACTCTGAAGTTATAGCCCGTTCACCCTCTGTACAATGCCCCCAAAAATGAAACAAAACTATGAAAATCGTTTACTTTTCTGTGTTTCGACATCGATGAGCATTATGTTTGCTCTTGTTACATAGTAGAAAAACAATCGATTTAGCTTTTCTGATCAAATGTGTTCATTTTGTATAAATAGTAATATAATTGTTGCTTCAATTGTGTGTATATAGTGTATAAACAAAATAACATTAATTAATGATCAAAAGTTGAACTACAAATACACAAATAACTTTTTTAAACCTTTTTAAAATAAAAAGATCAATAGTAGCCCCCTGTATTAGTCATAAATTATTACATTTGTCTGAATATAGTATAGTATACACAGTGATATAGTATGTGTGTGTAAGATGTTGAGTGCACAAATCAATGAAATCCCTATATTCACATTTGAGAAGCAGTGCTGACCAACTAAGCTGGGTATGTCCATTATTTTCAGTCAATTAATGTAAGTAAAGGAATGTAAATTAACAAGTAAATCCTGAAATAATCCAAGCTATCATGACACAAAGTGCTTCCAATAACTGACACAACACACCAGGGTGTCCTGATAATCTTTAATTATAAAAATCTAAGATTAGAAAACAATAAATAAAACTAAACCAGACAAAAAATAAAGAAGTAAAGGAATTAAGTACAAAATGATCAACAGTTAAAAAGTTACATAGAGAGAATATGGCTTGATGACAGGAAACCTACTGTACCACAGGTATGACAACATTAATAACTGCTTAGTGAAACGGGTGAACGGTAAAATGAAATGTATCAAAATGAGCAAATTCACACACAAAAAAAAACAACCATATATGAACAAAATATCAAAAATATTTGCTTAGTTAAAAGATTTCTGCACAAGTCAGACCCACTAGCTTCAGAGATAATGCATGAAAACAAACACAGTCTATAGCTATACATTTATATTTGTACATAAGGTCAGTGCTATATTTGATTCTCTACTCGATCATGATCAAACACGACAGGCATAATACATTTCTTGACACCGGGGGTGATTAGACTTTTATTTTTCCAAACCTAAACACCAAACGTGAAAAGATGCAGCCGAGTGTAAAGTCTCATGTCCACATGCTGAGAAAACGCTGCAGTTTTGGTTTCATGTTACTTCCAAAACTATCAGCACCTGCACAGGTGAAGATTATTGTAGCAACATTTGAAAAGATCATATTTTACACTGCCTTCAGTTGACAGAGTAATTCGAAATGTGTGTTTCCGATGAGGGCTGAACAACGAATCAGGGTTAGAATTCAAATGGCAGGAGTTAACGCCAAAATGTGTGTGAAAATATCACACATTTTCGACTAATTACTGTCTTGATCCATACATGTCTTATTCTACAGACTGAAGAGAACATGTTTGATTCTCACACTTCTGTACAAATATCACACAGTAATGAAGGAAAATTAGAATAATGATGTATAAAAACATACCATTCCCTCTGATATCGCAATCCCTGTCAAAGTAATCGCAATTATTATATTTATTCAAAATCGTTCAGCCCTATTTGTGATGTGATTTAAAGTGAAAGAGAGAAACTTCCATGTGAGAATCCACGTAACACAGAGGAACTCATTTTTGAATTTTACAGCTTCACTCAAGTCAGATGTTTTGAAGATGAAATCCAGACTGAAGAGGATGTCGGGGACGATGACAGAGCTGCAGCAGTCACTGGCAGCTGCTGCTGCTGGTGTTTGAATCCTGCAAGAGATGATTTTCTTAGATTTGGTGACATTGAAATTTTCACACATCACCATGACAGTAAATAGGGGGATTTAATGGATCCAAAAAAAGGAAAAAGTACCCATCAAAGTGTGGCATTGATAGCTGGAGTGTGAATGGTCTTGGAGACTGCCGTGCCACTGCTGCCCCCTGCTGTTAGCACCTGGAGCTGCAGCTGATAGACGCTGCTTCCCTGAAGGCCACGTACGGTCACCGACCGCTGAGACTGTGGACAGAGGAATCAGGTCAGTTTGCACATTCAAGGACAGACACAGTGTCACTGTATGATTTGTATAAACAGACTAAACATGTTTTAAAATTAAAAAAGTATTTTAAAACTGTTGGATACTGGAATTTTTAAGTAACTACAGGCTGTAGCGGACAGGACTGCTGGAAGAAAAGTGTTGAATATCAGATGAGAACACACAAACATGACAGATGACCTGAGGCTTTCTTTGTTGTAGACTCTTTCATTGTTTGTGTCTAGGTTTCTTTACAGTGTAGATGTAGCTGCCCTGTGATTGGTCAAAGATGCTCATGATGCAAAAAAGGTCCCTCGCTTAAAAATCCTGCCTTCTTTAATACATGTGGTGCTCGAGTGAGTATTTTAAAAGAATTGCTGACTCCCCTCTACAAAGTGGACAAACACAAACTGTTTTTTCTATTTTAGTGACAACACATCATAGTCATAATGCAATCCCTAAACCCTCACCCTAAACTTAACCATCAAAAATAAGTGCCTCATCTTTACCTGAGCCCAATTCTAACCCTAAAACCAGGTCTCACTCACCTGTTCAAAATAGCTCTAACTCTGTAATTTCACTATTCCATTTTCTGTTTAAAGTGTCGTCCTGTTTTATTGTTTTGTCTCTGTAGAGTGTCCTTGAGTGTTCAAAAGGCGCTTAGAAATAAAATGCATTATTTATAAGCATTATATGATCAATATTGCCGTTTGTTTGTCCGTCTGTTTGTCTGTTAGCAACATAACTCGAAATGTCACAGTCGGATTAGGATGAAATTTTCAGGAAATGTCCGCAATGAGACCAGGAACCAGGAAGTGATTCAATTTTGGCCCCGGCAGGATGTATTTTGTAGGCACTGGGCTGCCTTGGTGGAGATCTGCGCTCTCCGAGTGCATTTCCTATTATTATTATTCGTTTGTATGTTTTGTGAACCTCACAAATATATAAATACAAATATACACACACACATGCACATATTTTCTGATTTTGACACTCACCTTAACCTAAGTCTAACCCTGAACCTAAAACCAATTCTTAATCCTCAAAAAAGCCCTTTAAAAGTTTGTGGAGCAGCCCCTCACAAAGATAGGTTTGCTTGACAAAAAAGCCTACTAAAGACACGCACGCACGCACGCACGCACGCATGCACGCACACACACACACACACACACACACACACACAGCCTATAATAATTCTAAGGTGTTGTTACTTCCTGTTACTAACACAATACCTTCAGGATCAATACTGTGACTGGAAACAGTCTTTTTTTTTTCCTGCCTCACCGGTGCAATCGTCTGTGTCTGGGAAATCCGCGTGTCTTCCCGTCTCTCTGTTGCCGTGGTAACCCCCGACTGTAGTGTCCAGGAGAACTGGAAGCCCTCCACCGCTGCTGGGTTCAGCGCATGCTGGGACACCCTCCAGCGAAATGTAGCGAGCAAGGTGCCGTTGACTTGCTGGAAGTCGGCGGTGAGTCGCTCTGGACGCAGTATCACCTTTCTGCCTGCCAGGAGGCGCTCTAACACACACACACAAAAAAAAAACATGTTTCTTTACTCTTCACAGAACACTCCTCTTTAAGCATTTTTCTTTCTTTTCTGTGCAAAAATGTCTTAATTATTATAAGTTAATGAAATTTTATCATGATTATTTATTTTAAATGCATTTAAACACCCTCAAACAACACAACACATGTTGCAGTTTAACAAACACATTTTTTTTTTTTTAAACGGATTATGCGGTCAGTATGCAGATCAGTGAAGGTCAATGAAACACTGCCGTTCCATCTGTGTTTAGTTACTCGTACCCTCGGTGTTGCAGGGCAAAGCTTTGCCTCCCCTGACCCTGATGGAAGAGCAAGTTGGGGTTGTAACCCAGGCAACAGCCTCTGACCCTGGGTCAGCCTTAATTGCCACGGTGACCTGGTACTTGCAGGCAAACAACAGGCCTGTGATGGTGTGATGGGTGCCCTGGAGAGAGAAACTCAACGTCAAGTCACGGGTTAACAAAGTCTTCACGGAGACGCTGCCGCGTGAGCTGTTTTTGTTTGGGAAAACCTGTCTCATATGAGCGGCTTTGTTTGCTCCATATTTTTAATAAACACACACTACTTTGAAGCCGTATTTACAGTTGCGTAGGCCTACAACTGAGCTTCAGGGAAATCACAAAATTCAAATTCATGCTTATCACACTGTGATCTACTGGGTCTGTTACACATTTTCCTCTCCACACAGCACATGTTCATCTTTTAAAAGGCTCGTCTCACCCACTAATTCACTTGTATCCTGTTTGAAATGACCAGCAGTTTTAAGAAAGACATTTTATGCTGTGCTATATAATCCAAATAATATGGGCTGCAACTCATGATTAGTTTAACAACAGATTAGTCTTTCAGTTATCTTCTCGATTAATTGAGGAAACGTTCGGTCCTGAAAAATATGAACAATGTTGATCAGTGTTTGTCAAACCTGGAAATGATGACGTCTAACTAAAATGAGTCAGTTTGAATGATTTATTTGTTATATACAAAGATACCAGAGAATATTCACATTTAAGAAGCTGAAAAATCAGAATTAATTTCAAAGTTTTATCAAAATAGTTAACTATTAATTTAGTAATCGATTAATAACTGAGTGATTGTTTCAGCCTTAAAGAAGTTTATTACATTAAAATGATAAAAAAAATGACCATGTTTCATAAGATATTGAGGAAACTGGTAATAATCGTCTAAGGCTGAAACAATTACTTGGAGTGTTTTGTCAAGAATTAAAAGCAGTTACTGTGATTTTTCAGCTTCTTAACTGTGAATATTGTCTGGGTTCTTTGCTCCATATAACAAAGAAATCATTCAAACTGAATCATTTTGGTTTGTGGACAACACAAGACGTTCAAGGACATCGTCATTTCCAGGTTTGACAAACACTGATCGATATTTTTCGACATTTTATGAACCAAACGATAACAGACAGATTGATCGTTGGTTGCAGCCCTATAATGGTCCGACTAATTTGTCCAAATATTTGTCAGTTTTCTTCTGTTTTGACCAGAACTCCCTCCTTTGTGATCCCTTTCTCCAGGATGACAAACCACACACATCTTGACAAAGATATATAGTGATAGATATAGATATATTGCTGACTGAAATGCATTAAGTTGTGAAGAGTAGACCGCAACCTGCGACGGGATCACAGCAGTGATCACTGACATCCAAAACCTAGAGAAAGCCTACTCGATCATCTCTCAACTGGACCTTTATTTTGACATCAACTAGACACCTGTACTGCTGGCATGAAAATGTGTCCGCAGACAGACAGACAGACAGACACCTGCCAAAGTACTCTACCTCTACCTTTATAACAATCATGATTCACACGGCTGGTAAAAATGACACAAGCCATAACTTGAAAATGAAGCCGACACACACACACACAGCAACAGAAACGTAGGATAGTGTAGCCAGGTATTTGACAGGGTTATGATGACTGTAAATGTGATGTTAGACAGAGAGTTTGGCAGAGAGGCAGAATGACACGCAGGCGGCGGACGAGAACATTCCAGACTGATCTGAGTTATGGTAATGAAAATGGATCTCCACAACTACACACACACACAGATACACACATTCGAAAAGACACAACAGCGACAGGAATATGACACCCGTGCACAATTTGTACAAACACAGAGAGACATAAAAGTCAGACAGGATAGTTCTACCTGCACAGTTGTTGTTCTCTCAGTGCCTGTGACATTAGTGCTGCACGTATGTGGACGCCACCGCAAGACGTATGGACCAGGGTGTCTCTGTCTGCCTGCAAAACCAAAAAAAAAAAACAGAGACTCAAATCACATTTTTTCAGCTTTTCTCTGTTTTCCATTCCTGGTGAACCTGAGCCTTCAAGTGTTCTCTCAGTAGCAGATGAACCAGACTGCAGACAATGAACTGGTGTGATGACACATACATGTGTCTCTTTATCTGCTGAATGATAAATAGTGTTGAAATGTGTCTCGTATTTGGTGCTGAGCAGGACACGCACACAGCTACTGTATGTACTGTAGATGAAAATGACACATAACATAACGTCAGCTGAACTCTGCAGTAAAGCTCCACAGAGTCGTGGGCAGCTGCAGATCCAGGTAATGATTCTAAGTAAGTTGCTTCTCGTTTCACATTTGGTTGCTTTGTTGCCATAAAATATAGATACTATAAACGATATCATTTTCATATTATTCATCATCTTATAAGGTGATAACACCTGCTTTGTTAAATAATGTGAAGATATTGATATATTAAAGCTGCAGTGTGTAACTTTAGGCGATTGGGGGCATTTTCCCTGTCAAACCGATGAACGGGCCAGATTTTTGAGCAGTAGAATTCACTTCTGAAACTCTGAGTGGGAGCATACACCAACCTAGTGCTGGGCAGTATGATCAAACATGTATATCATTGTATTTTTCCAAATTTTAATGGTTTTACAGTACACAGTGGTATTTTATCTTATGCATGAGTGAGTGCTCCAGGGGTAGAGTGTGTGTGTTTTCTGCTAAGGTGGTGGAGTAAATTGCTCATAGCTGCAATTACCACCAAAGTTACATATTCAGCTAAGCCCTTAGTATGAGTGGTGCAGCAGTGAAAAGGGTCTCAACCTGCGCCACGTTCCGTTTTTATACTGTATATGCAGTATATGAAAAATTCACATCATTAAAATGTATGAACCGGTGTATTGCCAAGCACTATTGTTTTGCTTTACAAGTGCAATGTTCCTATTGCGTACGTCTGCCTTGACACAAAACAAGTCACTTCCTGTGTGCAGCGCAGGAATGTCGCCGGGCAACAGGAGATTTAAACGCTGCCATACTGAGAAACACAGAGGTGGAGGGGTGTGTAGCTGACTAGGATTAGCTTTTGTGTGTGTTTGAATCCAACGGACACTTGTTTATCTTTAAAAAGAGGAATCAGAACTTCAAACAAGTACAATAGTTTAGTTTAGGGACATGATGCTTTTCAAAGAAAGAGATAATGTATGATTATCAAATTTCCAAATCAACTCACCATGGTACGGCCACTTCCAGAACACCTTGACCTGCAGCTGGTTGTCATGGTAATGAGGGGCAGCAACCTCAAGGCGCAGGCTGTCGGGATTCAGTGGAGGTTCAGGTCGAGGATTAGAGGAGGAGAGAGGGAGGTCAGAGGAAGAAGGGGAGGAGGACGACAGGGAAGGCGATGAAGGCAGGGACGACGAGGATGAAGACGACGAAGACGGGAGCTCATTGGAGAAGTCCTCGCCTATGGGGGGAGCAGAGGAGTTTGACTCGTTAAAATAAAACTAAACATCCATCCATCCATCTTCTACCCCTTTATCCTCCACATGAGGATCACGGGGGTTGCTGGTGCCAATCCCAGCTGACATAGGGTGAACAAATTAAAACATTTGAATGTCAAAAGCTCATTCCCCTTCATAAAAACTTCCATGTAACAGAACCCAAATAAAATATACATCGAAAAGTTTCAACGGTGTGTGTTTGTTGCTCAACTACTACTACTCAAAACTTGCTGTAAACTTACTGTAACACATGAGTGACTGGACACGTAAAAACCTCTTATATCACATAAAAACTATATTGTTCCAATAACATCATGTGAAGTGCTGACGAAAGCTGCAGCTGGTAGCTCTCTCTCTCTCTCTCTCTCTCTCTCGTTGATTTATTCACTCAGAAACAGTAATTGATTTTATCAGGCCGAGCTGACCCTAATTAGCACTAAGAGAAGGGAGGCCAACTGTGTCAAACTGTGTCAGATATTAATCTGGCTAAATTATAAATGACAAAATGTTCCATACAAAATAGTTTGATAATTGAGCTGCAGCTGTGTCCATTAATCCTCTGCTGGCCTGACCGACAGGTCACCTATAACTACTTCTGCTGCCTGGACGAACATTAGCATCTTTTTTCCACAGTGTGTGTGTGTGTGTGTGTGTTTGTGTGTGTGTGTGTGTGTGTGTCAGTGTTTTTAAGCATTGCAGCTGCAGGTAGATAGAATACGCTGACGCAGCAGCTCCAAAGTAACCGAAAAATCATTAAGTCAGTAATGTATGGCTCTGTTCACAAACAGCAGCTGCAGACTGAGCTGCAGCACAAGACTCGGAAAACTTACTATCCCATAGTGTTGAATACTGCATTGACAAAAGCCGCTTTTACACTACATGGTCCCGGCACGACTCACCTCTACGTGATTTTGGTTGGTTTTCCATTACAATACAGTACCTCCTCAACATGGGCAGGGTCACCACAGCACAGCTGCATGAAACTGCGTGACTTCGTTTTATATGCGACACACAAAAACGAGTGACTTATAAAGCAGTTATTTCCAAATCAGTAAATTAAAAAGATTTGTTCAGTACTTTGCAGCAAGAAGAACCCAGGTTCCCGGGTTCGAGCCCTTGTTGGAACAAGGGCCTTTCTGGAAGGAGTTAGCATGTTCTCCCCATGTGTGCGTGGGTTTTCTCCGGGTTCTCCGGCTTCCTCCCACAGTCCAAAAACATGCAGGTTTGGGGATTAGGTAAATTGATCACTCTAAATTGACCGTAGGCGTGAGAGTGTGAGTGAATGTTTGTTTGATTCTATATGTGGCCCTGTGATGGACTGGTGAACTGCCTATCGCCCTATGTCGGCTGAGATAGGCACAACACCCCCGCGGTAGATGATGGATGGATGTTCAGTACTTCCTACATGACCAGAGCACAGACTCCGTCTGACACAGCCACTGAGCTCAAACACAGCGGCTGGGTTTGTGATCGTAGGCGTTCAGCAGTGCTGTCGCTAAATACACCAGACTCCAGAGATTTTAGACATTTCCGTGCTAAACGTTGGGGATTACCACAAGTTTTCAGGATTTTTAAGTCTTTTTAACCGATCTTTAGTTCGGCATTGTTCGGTTTGATTCCCGTGTCTTGCTATTGAATCAGTGGACAGTGGCAGTCTGACGACGTATCGGCTGAGCTCGCTTCGAACCTCGCCAGAGCAGGTACGAAAGGAGTACCATGTACTGCTGCTAATGGATAAGCAAAAAAAATGTCCCAAGCCGTGCCGAGGTCAGTCAAGTCGTGCTGGGCCCATGTAGTGGAAAGGCAGCAAATATGACTTATGAATAAAAAAACAACAAATAACTTGTTCTTAAGTTTAGGGTGTTCATGTTTTTCTGCTTTGGCATCACTTTTCACTCCAAAAATGTATATTCTGATTAATTTCTAAGAAGGCATGACAACAAAACACTGGATTCATAGTATGCAATTACTCAAAATCACTCTTTAAAATGAACTGCAGTGGCAAACCACTGTAAAGATTATTCATAATAACTGACATTAACTCCAGACAGACCAAAAAAAAAAACATACAATTGATCGTATGTCCACAGAAATATGCTAGAAAACCAAAAAAATACAAAAACCATGATACAAAGACACACCATGGAGCCTTGATTAGGAAAATGCTTTGTTTACCTGCATGACTTATTGTTGTGAACATAAATTGAGCTTTGGGACTCTTGAGCCTCTTCTGGCCCCAGAAAGCTACAGTCTGGACGGACAGAAAGTAGGAAGTAGCAGGCAACAGACCCTGCAGCCACAGCTCACACTGCGCCTGTAACATATATAAAAACAGATCATAGATTATAGAAATACACGTTTTTCTTAGCCTCGCGTTCTTGGCTACTTCATCGGATTTGGTCTTGTGAAGTTTTTCTGCCACAATCAAGGTCATATCGAAGCTTCAATAAATCATTTTTATCGTTGGACAAAATGTCGAACACGTTCTCACATCTTTTGCCATCATGGCTCCGTTTGCAAAGTCATACAAAATCCACGAGATACAACAGAACATAAACACAATTAATTACACAATACAACACGACACGTTACAATTAACCACACAGAACAATGACACACGCACAGGGTGAATACTTTTAACTGTTCATTTGACCTTAAATGATGCAAGTGTACTTCATGATTGTGGGCTGAGTCTTTACACTATTTTAACATGCTAAAACACTATTATTCATCATTTCAATACTGTCATCATCATCATCATCATCTTCATCAGTGTTGTGGGCGCCCCACTGTTTGACTGACAGTGCAGAGCTGTTCTACATTAGCCTGCTGTTTGACTGACAGCTCACTAACAAGCTCTTAGACAGTCAGTCCTGTCTGTCTGAGTGGACTCCAGTTAGTCACAACAGAGAGATGCATGCATGATAACATGCATGTGTGTGTGTGTGTGTGTGTGTGTGTGTGTGTGTGTGTGTGTGTGTGTGTGTGTGTGTGTGTGTGTGTGTGTGTGTGTATGTGCATATACTTAAGATACAATGAGACAAAAGCCTAAAGTTAAAAGCAGTTTCTCAGTGACCTGCACTCAAAAATGGGGTTGAAGTATTTCCATTACTCTGAAGATAGACAAAACACATGGCACCGTACAGCTGCATGCATGTGTATATGTGCGTGTGTGTGTGTGAGAGAGAGAGACGTAGATTTCTATTTTTGCAAATAACGTCAGGGGACATTATATGTAAAAAGCCGATGTATATTTAAAAGCACTGAATCAGCAGAGAGGGTTTTTTTTTAAAACTTATACTTCCTCCAATTTCCTGTGATACTTCAGGTTTTATGCTAAATCCCCCCCCAGTGCTGCATAAACCCCTGATTGACAGGATACACAGTGCACTTTATACACATCTAGGGAATACACCATGTGCTCATGGAGAGTAATTTAATAATGGAGCGTCGTAAAATATCAATGCCCTGTATGATATGGAGGGCTGTTTTGTATGCGATTCTGGTTCCTACGTACCTACCTGTTGTGATGCCGCTGTCTCTGTGTGTGCGTGGATGCAGCTGTGAGTAGGAAATACTAGTTAGGGGGCCTCATTTAAATTCCAGGCCTCCCAGCCAAGCAGAACAGAGGACCACACTACAGATAAATGGCTCCACCAGTCTCAGTCTGGGATCACCATTACTACTTTAAAGATAGCCAGGCAGTCCCCATATGAGTGTGCTTACATTAAAACCTTTAAAACTCAAAGTGTTTATGTTTCTTATTTTCATTTTCTTTAAACGAAGCCCTCACTTCAAAGTTAAGCGAATCTCAAGAAGATGAAGGATCGCGAGCAAAGACCTGAGTTTTTCTATCATTTATCATGCGGCCCTGTTTACTACACTTGAAGTGGAGGGAAAAAGTAGTCGGAGCGCTGTAATGTTTACTGTGATTATGACGGACTAAGCCGCATTGTGATCATCATCGTCGTCACACCTATAATTAAGCTCTCCCCCTATTGTTGGTGCATTAAATGTAATTTAATGAGTACATTGAGAAATCTGCTTGTGTTTTTTTTTTTAAAGAGTTTAGACGCGATCGCTCTCATGCTCGTACGTGTTTGTGCTGGACGTAACAAATAGACTGTCATGGTACTCTTCATCCAGACTGACTAATGTCCGGAGACCACCAGACGATTTGACGTGTGTTGCACATGTCGTACAAATGGAGGACAGTTCCGTCCCCTCTGTTGTCAGTCCATCTAAAGGGCTAAGTTACCATGTTATTCCAGTGTTGTAAAAGGCAGACCATCATGTTGTCATAGCACTCTAACAAAGTTATGTCCCATGAAGATAATGGGAGCTTCGGCCCGAGGGCGATATTACATTTTCAGACCCAAGAGGAACTCTGTAAAAGCCCTCAGCGCAGAGCAGCAAACGCCAGAAATGGCAATTTCATGAGCCAAAAAAAAAAAAAAAACAGATTTTAAAATACTACACATGTAAAAAAAACGATTCAGGTAAATATATCAGCATGTATTATTATACAACCACATCCACAAAACATAAATTAACTTTAAAACGTTTAATTGGCGTGTCACTTTTATGTATGAGTTAAACAATTACACAGAACAGCAAGACCATGTTTTTTTATCACCTCGTTTCTGCTCATTATATAAATCCACATCCTTAATTGAAACATCTGGGTAGTTTTTCTGTGTCTCCATCGAATTCACATTTGTAGGAATTTTTATTGGATGCAGGTGGTTCAGCGGGACACAAAGTCATTATTTAATGTTTAATATTAAGCATGAATGTAAAAAAGGGGTCGGTGGGGAAATATGAGTACCAGCTGTTGCTGTATGCTACGTCTTTGTTTACATGCGCAACAGTGAAGCTCAAACATACAGAAGATGATAGGATATCATTAAATTAGTGCACCGCTTGCACTACAGTAGCTGACTAATAATGGATGTGCACGTGTGTGTGTGTGTGTGTGTGTGTGTGTGTGTGTGTATGTATGACGCTCATGTGTTTACAGGACCAGTAAAATCTCTCAGGTGCAGCTTCAGAGTTGGTAACTGTAGTGTTTACGTGTGTGCATGTGTCTGCTATTAACTCACATTTTTATACGGATTCATTTGAATTTTAGCCCAGACACAGACTCACACTATAATACAAAAGGTCTGTTTCAGAGTTAAGGCCTCATTTTCAGTGTTTACACTTAAGTTTTGTGTATAAATTTGGCAGAGTCTTTTTCAGGTTTATTGTTGGGGTAAACAGATTTGTGTAACCAGTAAGAAAACAGGAGTTCAGTGTAAGCCTTGAGGACACATTAGACCTCTGCCTGAGATGTGATGTATATCATATTTGTTGTTGTATTGGTGCTTTGGTACAACGAGTCGTCTTTCAACTCAAAGGTACATGTCGATGTTGGGCAAGATGCTTAAACCCATGTTGTTCCTGGCTGTGCCGGAAGCATAAATATAGACCATTTACCAAAACAATTGGCTAATTTTGATAGTGGATACCAGTCAAATTGTAGTCACATCTATCTCTAAAGCAAGTCTGTGTGTCTGTCTGTGACGGGCATATCTTGCTGACCGTTAGTCAGATCACCCTACGACTTTGGATATGGGTTGAGCATGGCCCGATGGTGTGCACCCTTGATTTTTTTGGAGTTATTTTAATTTTCGCTGATTTATCACGCTACACCAGGCAGGCAGCGGCTCATCAGCAGCAGCTGCGCTGTCTGAAGCGGGGAGTTGGGAGTGAAGAGGCTGTCCTCACCGTGGGTGAGACATTTTCACACGGTTCACCGCAGAACATGGTGTTATAGTGAAACAGCGAAGTCGGTGTCCATTCACCAATACGCAAGTACATATTTATTTTGCATTAGCATGCTACTATTTTGCGGCTATCTTGGCTAACCTGTTTCCAAAGGTAAGCTAGCGAGGCTATGATTAGCATTAGCGTAGGGCTAACATAATACAAACACTGTGCAACCTCATTAGGCACAACGCAAATGTTTTAATTTTCGATTAGCATTAGCGTAGCTAGCTGTTGTGGCTGTCAGCCACGCCAGTGGAATCTAAAATATGGAACATATTTACAGTTATTTCACACTTTTGCGTTTACGACATAATTCCATATGTGTTCATTCATAGTTTTGATGCCTTCAGTGAGAATCTACAGTGTAAATAGTCATGAAAATAAAGAAAAAACATTCAAATGAGAAGGTGTGTCCAAACTTTTGACTGGTAGTGTATATACTATAAGTATGAATTATGTGATGAAATGTTGCAGAAGGATGTCAACAGGAAGCCGTGTGGATGAATTAATTCACATTTCAAAGACAAGGGATTAGATTAAATAAGTTTTAAATATCTTCTCACTGCTTTTCAAACACAAGGAGAAGTTCATTTGAATAATTTGATTGGTATGTGTTCTAAAGTAAACTAAACTAACATCTCACATTGTCATTATGGGTTGCTGCATGTAGATTGCTGGGCAGAAATGCTGATTTTATCCATTTCAAATTCAACTCTAAGAATAAAATGTGAAAATAGTCACGCATTCTAAATACATTCTGAAATCGACACTGAGGGCAGCGTTTGGACGACTGTGTGCCTCCACCGTTAATGTTGTATGTATTCATATGTTGTTTTATTTAGTATAAATACGAATATAACAAAAAAAAAGATCTTACCCCGTGAGTTACTCTGTTGTTGCTCTCCTTCTTCCCCTGTTCCGCTGTGCGAGGGTGCGTGTGCATGTTGTTGTTGACTGAATGTGCGTGTCCATGCAGTGCATGGGCGTGTTTATGGGCTGTGTGCGTATGCCGAGACATCCAGGTGACTCTGTAGTTGTGGACCGGCAGGTCTCCCTCCGTGGGGGGCTCCCAGCGTAACAAGACCGCCACTGTGACCCCACTCCCCTTTGTCCTGAAGACAGAAAACAGGAAGTCAAACGAGACGACATCACAAACTAAATTAATGATAATGAGGTGAAAAGAAAACTGTCTCCGCTGAGGAAGCAGAAAGACGTAACAGACATAATACATCAGAGTTGTTTACAATCTCCCGTTCACTTTATATACGCACACAGTAAAGCCGCAGACATTTTATATCATCATGCTGAACTTAAGCTACAATTTAGGTCCTCATCTCTGCTATTAAAATCTTTTCTCATCCAAGTCTGAACTTAATATGACCTCTGTTTAACAGCATACGCACAGAAAAGGCGCTACAACGAAATATGACGTGAAGTGTACGGGCCAGGTCTCTGTATCCACCTGACCACAATTTAAGACTTATGACGGTGTGCAGTGCCGAAAAGACAGAAGAATATCAATCCTCTTTCATTACTCAAGTTACCTCTCTGTGAACTGGGCCCCTGGTCGTGAACTCATCCAATCTAAAGACTGGTTGCTCACTCGAATGTTAACTGGTGGTTCTGGAGGTGAAGGATCTGTAAAAAAGAGAGAGAGAGATCTTTCTATAAAGCAAGTTGTGTCTGTGACGGGCATATCTCGCTGACCGTAAGTCAGATCGCCTTAAGACTTTGGATATGGGTTGAGCATGGCCCGATGGTGCGCATCCTTGATTTTCAAATTGGAAGAATTTTCATTTTTTGCTGATTTATCACGCTACACCAGACAAGCAGGGGCTCATCAGCAGCAGCTGCGCTGTCTGGAACGGGGAGGTGGGAGTGAAGAGGCTGCCCTCACGGTGGGTGAGATATTTTATTATATTATTATATATATTATTTGCATTAGCATGCTACTACTTTGCGGTTAACTTGGCGAACCTGTTTCCAAAGGTAAGCTAGCGAGGCTATGATTAGCTTTAGCATGGGGCTACCATAATACAAACACTGTGCAACCACATTAGGCACAACGCGAATGTTTTAATTTTCGATTTCCATTAGCGTAGCTAGCTGTTGTGACTGTCAGACTTATCATGCATTACCATAACTGAAAAATCTGCTTCAGCTCCCACTATAGGAATACATATATCACAAGGGTACTGCACTAGTGTTGTTAAAGAGAAATAATCATCATTAACACCACTACCATCATGATAAGTACACGTTCTCATTTGAACTGTACCAGACACCCTCCGGGAGGGCTGAATAAATATCTAATTGCGATTATTTTGACAGGAATTGCAATTGGAATATCAGAGGGAAAGGTGTTCTCTTCTGCCTGGAGAATAAGACTATATAAATCAAGACAATAATTCATCTGAAATTAGATTTTGACACGCTAAACTAAAGAAATTTTCAGTAGGCCATATTGCGATTTCGATAACATTTCGGTTAATTGTTTAGCCCTACCCCTCAGTGCCAAACTGGCCAGACAAATATATAGATTATAAAAAGATATAGCGATATAACACAACCACGTTAGTATAAGTACTTGTAATATACTACAGGCCTGCAGCTGTAATTAGATCCAACATTAATCTTAGAAAATAAAACACTAACTTGGTTCCTCCAAGTCATTCACTGCCATGCTCTTAGCACATTTCACAACTTCTGGTTTAGTTTACGCTCTACATTCATATCCTAACTTATCACATTGTTAGATATTACATTAGATGTAGAAAACAAAGTTAAACACCAACACTATCATGTTCATTTAACTTGATAAAAAAGCCTGTGAAATTCTGTGGAAAACACACCATGTATAAATGTTTCAGGGCAAGACGTGTAACTATTGCACGCAAACATTCACAACAAATTCCAACCCAAACTCGGTGCATGTGCACTGGAAGCCACAAATTTCCACAACAAGGTGCACACTGTTGTCACTGGCTTCCAAAAAGACACACATCACACAACATGATGTAGAGTCCTGTGTCTTCAACAGCATGGAGAACGTTTAGCTGAGTGTATTTGCCTGCCACGTATGTTTAAGCAGCTGGTAAAATCAACAGTCACACTCTTTAGACTCTTAAATTGTGATTTGGATGAAGAAACGACAAATCGTTCAGCTATATCTACTGGCGAGCAACTGTTGTGGAGTTGATGAATCCAACTGAGCAGTGGCCGTTCGCCAGCTTGACTGCATTGTCTAATAATTCCACATCTAATCTGCTGCAGCAGAGCAGAGTCAGGACGCCAATATGGGAGGGAAAAGACTAATTTCCTCTTGGGCTTGTTCGAGTCTACAAAGCCAATTAGATTTCCGGCATCAAAGGTGAGTGATACTGGAGAAGCCTGGAGCCTCCCTGTTCAGTAGCTACCACAACAAATACCAAAGGCGACCACCACTAGTCACCGTTTGCCTCCAAAATGAAATCCTGAGGTCACTGCTCTTCCAGCGCTGGGGCTCTGCATCACATTAGACTCTGAAATCCCAATCCTGTATTTGATTAAAAAGACTAAATGTATCTGATTAAAACTACATCCCCCATGGCGGGCCTCCCACGTGCCCCTGGGGCTGTGCTTGGCTGACCCAAATGCGGAGATCAAAGTTAGGACGACATATTAGGGCTACAAGATGTGGCCTGTTTGTGTTTGCATGTGGAAGTGGCGTTTATTTGGAAGGAGCAGGGTGTCCTTCAGTGTCTGGTGTGGTGCCAGCAGTAGAACAGATCAGAACCAACAGACACACATGTGCCTGAGGCTCTTTTTTTTGTTTTGTTTTTTTAACTCTGTGCTCCTCCCTCAATCAGCTAGGTCTCATTCCATTGTTTCTTCAGATAAAGACATCAAGATGAGGTTTCTGATCTAGACATTCCCATGTAATCACTGCTGGCAGGTCCTGCACAACACTAATATTAGAACAAAAAAGGGAAGTTTTTTCTTTTTCTTCCTCTTCAAAAAAAAAAATCCCATTCTCTCTCTCTCTCTGGTTAGCATCGGGTCACAGTGGAGAAACCGTAACCACCCTGACATCTGCCAGCTTCCTGATTTGTGACCCCTGACCTCCAGCCCCTGACTAATCAGACAAATGAACTGGAAACACAAGACTCTGACAGTGATCAGATGCTATATGGTATGTTTTAGTTTGTGTTTAACCCTTAACCCAGGCGCTTGAAGTATATGAGAGTGCACAAGCACAAAACACACACACACTGAGATTATTGTGTAGATTTTTTGTCTTCAGACGCTGCTTTGACATCCAATCAGAAATTTCCTCCTAATCAGCATGGTCTCTGCATGTGTGTGTGTGTGTGTTCCTAATAACAGCATCTCAGGCACTCACTGCAGACGCTCAGTTCATGTCTGTTTTTACTCGTCGGACAGTGTTTAACCCTTCTGTGACCATTTGGCACTCCTAGACCGATTATGCTATCTAGTGTGACCCGTTTGTCAGCTGAGATTGGCACATCGCCACCACGTGACCCTCATGTGGAGGATAAACCTGTAGAAAACGGATGAATGGACACTGGAAAGCAGAGAAATAGAGCTTTGTGCTCGTATACTTGTCATTACGGTAGCCCTCAGGATTTCCGCGGAACGACCGTCCAATCATAGACAAGATTCCCCAGCGTGTCACACGTTTGTGACGTCAGCTTCTCAGGTTGAATAACTGCCAGATATGTAAGTGAAAGTAATCTTGGAAAAAGTGTCAGAAGCAACATTTTTTTGACAATTCTACAGCCATACAATCTAAATAAATCCAGGCAGCCTGAATATCATGATGGTCATATGAGGATTAAATAACAAAAGACGAAAAACGCCCCTTTAAGTTGTGCGCTGCTCCTAAAATGTCCTCACAGCAAGGATTTGAACCAATATTTGAAAAACCCCATGGCCTAATAAAGACCCACACACACACACACACAAAGCATGTCCTGAACTAGCACTCCTACAACATTATGGGATGTACATTTTATTTTATTTTTTTGCTTGGCTGCGGAGAGTGAAATTCGAACATCAACTGACACCACCCGCCTGTCTTTCTGTCAGTTGTATATACTGCTTTAGAAAGCAGCCAGTTGGCTAAAAAACACTTTCCAAATAAAAAACTTGTCTACATTCGCTTGCATGCAACGCAGACATAAGCATAATATCCTGTTTTATACATAGCAGATAGAAATGATGAGAATGGCACTGATCTTCTCGTCTCCCTCGCAGCAAGAAAGTGCATATTTTCCATATGTCCAACAACTTTAATATGCTGATGGGCCACCAGGAGCTGCCAGAGAATACTCAGTGTGCCAAGGCACAGGTTGTAATGTTTATAAAACTCTACAGGAGGCACAGAGAATTCCACCATTTAGTATTTTGTTGATGGCAGCGGAAAATGCGGTCCCAGGCGCAGCAGTTTTCTATGTGTTCAACTGATAAAGAATATTTTTTTTCCAAAGCCGGGTCCAACCTGAAGTCATTATTCACAGAGAAACATGCTCTAGCCAATCCTGGCAGGGGATTCATATCTCCAGCCAATCCTGGCATCACACCAATATGACCTCAGCCTGCGAGGTATTACAGCGAGGACCTCCTACAGTTTGTGTGCGTGTGCTTCTGACTGTCTTACTCTCACTTTCACACCGTCTTAACCGACCAACACCAGGCGTTTTGGCACCGAATCAACTGAGCCCATATGCAAGTGAGTGACAGAGTTAACAACATTTGCAATTTGCAGCCGAGTGTATATTTCCTGTCCGTGCTTTATGGACTGCCTGATAATTTTCCAGCTGTGTGCCTTATCCATCATCTTTGAGTGATCGAGGGAGCGAACAGAGGAGGAGCGGAAGGGAAACGGTTCCTGAGTGTTGGACTTTTTCCTCTGAGTTTCCTCCTGCTTCGTGTCTCGGGACCAGAATGTCAAAATTCAGTATGCAGGTGTCACTGTCCTCTGTTCGGACACGTGTGACTGTGTTTTGCGTTACCTCTACTGGAGATGTAGTGTTTGCTCGGCGTCGTGAAGCCCCTGCTGCCGTGGCTGTTGATGGCTGCTACTCTGAATTGATACCAGCGCTGAGGTCTCAGATCTGGAGGAACCACCTCTTCAGAAAGGGTCTGAAAATACAGACACGACAAAGAATAATGGCTCGATGCATGACAGAAATAAAGAGCTTTGGTTCGAGACTCATTGCAGTCTTGCACTATCATTCCCAAACAAAACAAAACATGACTTGCAAAGCCTGATTACATTTTGAAACTGGCATAGACATGCATAGGCTATGCATAGGCTACCTTTAAGATGCACTTTAAGATACTTCATTTGACGAGTGCTGTGTGTGCACACTTTCCATTCTTTTCAGAGTGGGAATCACTGATCTAAGAGATTCAATTATATACAGCACCATACAAAGAATTGATTCTTGTGAATTTATATAATCCCAGAGGATGAGATACAATACACAAATACTCACCTTCCTGCTGACATGGTTTATATTATAATACTCAGATATAAACTTCTTTATAGCCAAATCGGGTTTACTGGAAAACAACTAGCAGCACAATAGCCTCCTAACACCCTAATCAATAAATGACTTTTTTATTCAAAACATGCAACACATTATTGATTTACTTGCAGTGATGACTCAGGATGCTTTTGCCTGGAAGCAGTTGCAAACAAATGGTCCAGCACATAATAATATTAATAATAATATGATCATAATGCATTATATTTGAAGGCGCCTTTCAAGACACTCAAGGTCGCCGTCGTCATACAACAATGTTGTTTTCTTCTCCAATTTTTGTCAGTGAAAATAAGATTAGGGTTGCAGGGGATCTTAAACTAATCCCAGCTGACACAGAGCAAATGATGGAGAGGTTGCCAGTCCATCACAGGGACAGAGAGAACAACAACAACAACAACAACAACAACCATTCTCTCTCACATTCACACCTACAGTCAATTTAGAGTCCTAATCCCTAATCTGCATGTTTTTGTGGACTGTAGGAGGAAACTAGAGTAGAACATACTCACACACGAGGAGAAAAGGCAAACTCCACACAGGAAAGCCCTCGGTCAACTGAACCAGTGACCCTTCTTGCTGTAAGGCAACAATGCTAGCCACTGAACCACTGTGTGACCCTACATCACAACACAATTTAACACTATGAAAACTAAAATATCTAAAGATGTATGAACATGTTTGCCAAACCATTTTAAATAAAAACTGAACATCGTATCCATACATGAAGGTTAGATTGTTCACAGGCCTGTTTAATTAAAGGCACATGACTGAATACTTGACTGTCAGTTCCCGGCAACTCTCTGACAAAGATGTTAAATTCCTATTATACCAGGTTAGCTTTAGCTGTTAATAATAAACTGCCAACTAAGTTCATATCCATAAAACATCTTCCGTCCAAAAACATGACAGCACCCTGTGTAGTTTTAAACATACAAGTTTTCTCAAGTTAATGAGCTGGAAAGTCAGATGAACACACTTGGATTGAATTGAAGTTCATCTGATAATAGATTTGCCAAAATGATGGTTGAAACTGCTAAAGATTCATGTTCTGTCTCCCTGACAGAGCAAACACACACACACACACACACACACACACACACACACACACACACACACACGAGCTGCCATCTATTTAAGTCCATAATGAGCGTTCAGTCATTCAGCGTCAGCCGGTGGAACGACTGTGGCTGCCTGTGGTTCCTTTTTAAGCTCTGCTTATTTACCTAACCTCACACAGACACACACACATGGGCGTACAGTGCGCGCACACACAATCACTAACACACACACACACACACACACACAGTTTACCCTGGCAGAATGGGAGACTGGCTGGGGTGGAGAGGTTTAGACAGCAAGGCAGCAGACTGATGAGGTGGAAACACAGTCTAACATCCATCTCCATAGCTGAGAAGTTTCATCATTCCAGGCAAATTGAGAGTTATGAGGTAAGGATATGTTACAATCTCTGTGGTGTCGGTCCACTGTTAACGGCACCAGGGAACATTTTTTTATAGATTGAGTGACTTTCTTAAGTAGCATATTCAGACAGAATCAACCATGTGCTGGGTTGTTACACCAGCCTTTTTCTCTCTACCACTCTGCCTCCACATAATATCTCTGTGACAGTAACAAGATGATAACTCTTCAAATGTGGAAAAGATCCCTAAAGCAACTTAATTTGTAGTCAGGGACTCGAGTCATTATAAATCTTCTGGATCTCCAACCTTCTGATCCTCAAATTAGGACCAGGGGATGAAAGGTGAAAGGGCCGTGTGGTTGAGTTACCATGGCGGCAGTAGTCCATGGCGTGGCGTGGTCCTCGCTGGGATGGATACCCACGTTCCAGCGGGACTGAAGCATGTAAATGATCGGCTCCACGCTGACGTTGAACTTTGACACCCACACCACCTTCACGTGACCTTCCGGATTCTCTACAAAGCTCATCTCCCTGCGAGGCTTCAGGGGAACACCTGAGGGGACCAAACAGAAAGCTGTCTGAATATCATTCTTAGAGTAGTATGATTAATACATGGGGTCACTGGATTTCTCAAGACGCCAAAGAACACGCAGTTAGATGGATGATTGGACTTTGTGTTGAGCTTTTGTAAAAATATGTTCCTAATTATGTGAGGTCACTGAACTCTGGACTAATATGTATGATAATGAAATCCTTTCTCCGGCCAAAAATGTATTTATTATTATTAGGCGATATTGACTAAATTTAGATTTAAAACTGTAGTACATAATTTTTAAATACCAGCAAACGTCTGTTACATTAACTGCATTGGATTCATTAGGACTGCACGCAGGAAGTGATTTGTTTTATGTTAAGACAGACTGCGTCCACTAAACGCCTTCCCCTGTGCTCCCTCAGATGAAAGACACAGCATAGAAATAATGTTACTAGGGATGCACAATATTGGGCCTTTTGCAGATATCCCATTTTCCGATATATCGGGAGTAATAAGGCTGATAACCGATACCGATATATATACATTTTTCCCTGTGCTCAATTGCAGAGGGCATTTAGTCTCTTGTAGAGAAATTAATGTGATAATTTGCCTATGTAGTCGTAGGGGGCGCCAGCATTGAAGTCAAGGAGGTAGCAGACTATTTAACCTACTGCTGTAGTCATTAGTCATGATCGGCAGATGTTGATGTGTTTGCCGATATCCATTAATACACTTTAAAGCATAAATATCTGTCACGATACAGAAATTGTGCCAATAATATCGCACATGATTAAATGTTTATGTTCATGAAGAACAAATAGAGGCAGAATAACAAATAAATATCACCAAATGTTACGCACTGCAGTTTTATGTCAGAAAATAAACATATTTACATAGGTCGCTTGTTTAACGAGGTTTGAGTTTGAGGCTGCATGGGACTTCAGGTAACACACAAGCAGGAAAAAAAGTCAGGAACTTTATCACACTGAATTTTAACGTTAATCGTAAAATTGCACATTAAATACATTTAAACACCATTGGTGCAAGAGCTAGATTACTCAAGTGCGTCTATCCCAACAGAAACAACTGTTTGTGGGCTATGATTTAACTCCTGTGACAGCATATCAGTCAACAGAGGGATAAACAAGCCATATAAAAATAAGTGAAACCGCATAACCAATAATGATTTCTTCATCACGACTGTCATCATTACTATAAATCAACCACGTGCCAGCCAGGCTCGCTGAAACAGAACAAAAACATCATACTCTTTGACGATAATCTCAGTTTAAACAAGCCCTTAAACCAACTCTGAAAAGCATTTACCTTTGTATGGGTTGGCCGGGGCTTGGCAAGTGTGTCCACAGCCGTTGAAGCAGCACTTTCTGGAGGAGGGACAATGCTGGTCTGACGAGCAGCTCTCCACACAGGCTGCAGCGAAGCCGGTGGCTCGCTGTGGTGGAGGACAGTCACCCTGACGAGACGACCTCAGAGAGGCAAGGAACTCCCTGCTCGTTACACACTCCGTCTGCTTCTGAGAGCGAGAGAGACGCACGGTAATTAGTATTATTATTTGGTCGGTTGACACACAATGGAAATCATACATAATATGGAGACGCACATGTGCAGAACAACACAGCAGAGGTGAGAGAGTTCCCTCATAATAAAAACGCCTTTGAAGGCAGCCCTTGAGGTCTGCGATGTAAGGGGTGAAAGTGTGTGTTTCTGTTTCTGCGCACATGGCTGCAAATGACCGAAATGTATACACAAGCCTCAGCTGATAGATCTGAATTACCCTGTGTTCCTAACCAGCCAGCCAGTCAGCCGTCCAGCCAGTAACACGCATCAGCTGCTGCGATGAAAAACCTCAGAAAACCACAGCAACTGGCTCTGCAAATAATCATTTTGGGCCACACACACGCACACATAGCGTATATACGTGCAAAACATACACAGAACGTGTTGCACAATCGCATATGTGTGCAACACATTCAAAAGCCCACAAGCATATTGCAGTGCACACAAATATGCAGCAAATACACATTTTTATTTCACTTTCATTCATTTTGACAGACGAATCCTGAACCAGTTAATGTCTAACCCTCACTTTAACCTAACCACAATTCAAATCTTAGCTCTAAACTTCCTCACAAAAGAGGTTCTGCCTCATTAGGTCTACTTCTCCATGAGGACTACTGGTCCTGACAAGGTGAGTGTTTATGCCCGAGTCTGACAAGGTGCTAAATAAGTGACAAATACAAGTAAACACACACACACACACACTGACTCTAGCTTACCTCACAGGACTTTGGAGACAGCACCTTCCTGGTTTCCCACAGCTCCCTGCATGGCTGAAGACACTACACAACAACACAAACATGGAGAAGAAAACGAAAACATGAGGCAGGTGTTTTACAATGTACACTTACAAGTTTCATCACACTGTCATCAGTCATGTTTGGGCTGTTTATTTCTTCTTTTTGGGAGAACAATAAGTGTTACACAGTTTTATTTATTTTATTAAGAATTATGTCTTTGAAATGACTCGGCACAATTGCGTTGTTAACAGCTTCATACGTTCATAAATGTTCTAAAACGGAGTGGGCAACAATATGTTCCAAAGGGCAACGCTGGCATTAATTAAGCAAGTGAAGGGCCACAAAATCAAGGGTTTAAATGAATAATGATCATTAAACCCATATCTATATCATGTGTAACATGTAACAACAATGTGACATGTAACCTCACCTGTGTCCTTTTCTGGAGTTAAATGCTATTAATGTGAAGGTGCAAAGCTACTGTTTGGTCTGCATTTTCAGTGACTTTGTATAGCGCTCCACAGATACAGAGCATTGTCTCGTCGCATTAGATTTTGAACCAGTGTTTGTGAAATAATATTTAAGTGTCCACTCAAATCACAACATTCTGAGGTAACTTTTTATCACAACATTGATTTTTCATTTGAGTTGAGCAAGAGTGAACTTGAGGTAACCTGTGGAGCCTCCGTGGACCGGATAAAGCCGGTTTGCGAGACACATCCGGACCCAGGGCCTTATGTTGCCCATGTGTGGTCTAAAATGACTGTATCGGAATAATATAGGTATCGGTAGATGTTTTTGATACTGATATCGGACACAATAAAGTGACATCGTCCCACAGTCAGTAGCTGGTTGTCATACTGTACCTTTAAAGTAATACTGGAAGCCCATCATCAAGCATGTTTGTTTCATAAACAGTTATATCTGAAGTCATTTCTTCAGGACAACATTTACTGGAATCTTTATTGGAACGGGACTGTAACTTGCAGCCCAAGAGGCTGACACAATTAGACCGCTATAACAATAAGTTTATAAATTGAAAGATATGTTGACGTCCATTAGTCGGTTTGCCTGTGCGGAAACAGTTTCAAAAGTTAATTCTTCCTTTAAATGGCTGAGGTTTGCAAAAAAGAAAGAGTAAGAACTCATCTAAGTTACAACCTGTCACATGGTTTTAGCATTTACAACTCTCTGTGTTTAAGCAGGTAAAACACGCTGAAGAAAAAAAGAAAAAGGAAAAAAAAAAAAAATCCACACTGCTCCAGCTCACACGCACATATTCATCTGGTTTGCCACCCCAGTGAACCGGTGAGTGATGGCTCTTACCAAATTAAAACCAGACAACATATAAAAACTGCGGTTTCACCCCAAACCTCCTTCCCCTCCTCCCTCTGCCTGTCAGTCCGTCTGTCTCCCTCAGCTCCACAGTGGGTCTGGCTTCAATCATCCTCTCAATTTATTCCATCTCACTGATTCCAGGGGAACAAACAGAATCAACAAAAAGCCATAAATACTTCATCTTTGCACAAATAAATGGCTACTGTTGGACGAAAACGTCGTCTCCACAACCTCAGGATTGTTTCAAATGGGTTCGTCTGCAGACTGATGACTAAGTATTTTCACAGTGATAACTGGGCTTTTTTTTTTTTATATAGTTTTTTTTAGGTTAAGACTATGTAAACTTTCATTTCATATATAAAATACAAGGCAAACACAACATGGGAACACTGGGATTCATAAAGCACCAGCAAACCAAAGCCAATGAAGCCACATGTGCTTGGACATAAACTTGCGGTCACAGCGTGGAGCCTGATCACTGTTTAATGTTGTGCAGTTGCTTCGTTTAATTTAAGTCATGGAAGAAGAAGTTTGCCTTAGTTTAGAGTGACACTCTGTCCAAAGTCTATCTTCCGAGAATGAAACACTTGTCTCCTGCAGAGATGAAATGTGGCTGCAAGTATGTGGTAGTCGTTCGTCTCTTCACAGAAAACCAAGGCTCAGTGAACAGATGTAAAGCAAGAACATTATCATATACGCACGTACAGTACATACCTGCATTTTGAGTACTTACTTTCTTCACATTGATGTCTTAACCTTCTATTATCATTCATATTCCCATAAAAACTGTTAAAAAATCTAATTATCAATATTAAACTTGACAAAAAAATAGGGCTGTCACATGTTATTCATGATCAATTAAGGGCTATTTTTTACTTAAATCATATTCATCTTACACACAGTAAACTGAGTGTAATGGAGCAGCTCACTTGCTCTGGAGGGGGTGGTCAGTGACTTTTTAAAACGGCTGATGATCTTTTGTGGCGTATGATCCGAAAGAAAAGTGAAGATGAATCGTTTATGCAGCAGGTGAAATAAAAAAATAAAAAAATAATTAAAGCTGCAGCTTCAATTAAGCTTCAAGTAACTTCAAATAATTCAAATTATTAAAGTAAAAATCAACTTCATAAAGTAACATTCTTGGCATTCATTTGATTTCCAATCTAGATACACTGCAAAATAATACACATTTAAGCATGTAACAAAATAAGACAACTATTGTAACCAATTGGAACTTTTGCCATATAGATAAAATTAATAATTTCAGCTTCTCAAATGACTTTTAGAAACTGTTATTTGTCTTTTACAGGAGTAAAAGTATTACATATTATAAGACTGTATGTGGGTATATGACATTATTTTGCCCAAACCAACACTGTCTTTATGATCTAGAGCAAATATCAAACGTATAGATGAAAGAAGTATTCAGTGGCTTAGAGATTCAAAGTAGGGATAGGAAACGTGGGATTATATGTGAGTTTATATATAATCATGTCAAAGTATGATCTTACATATGAAACAAAAAGGTACATCTACACACTACCTGTCTTTGTATTGAGAATATGGAAAAATAAAACACACACACAAAAAAAACACCACATCTGTGAAATGCTTTTGCCATATGAATGAATGGTGTTACTGCACTGTCCTGCACTTCAGCTATGTTTGATTCTTTTTGGGTTTTTTTTTTTTTTGTTTTCCATTAATACTTCCATCCAAGCTGACCACAACCTTCATTCTCCAGGAAGTAACACACTGTGGAACTCTCGCAGCCACCTCTACGGCTCTGTGTCATCCAAAAAAGACAGAGTTTTGAGAGAGAGAGAGAGAGAGAGAAAGACGCATCACCTCTTAGTTGTTTTCCCCTTTTCTCCACTGCTTGTTAATGACGCATTCCTTAAGGAGTCTGGATATGAGGAGACACAGAGATAGTCCAATACAAGCACGGACACACACACACACACACGCTATTACACTATTGTAACCAGATCCTTAAGTGCGATATGTTTTTGGAGGAGCTCTCATGGGTCTCATCACTCTACCACATGCTGGGCTGAGCTTAAGGTTGTCAAAATCCACCCCCCCCACCCCACCCCACCCCACCCCCCAAAACACCTTTCACCAACCGAGTGCCTTTCTCTACACGCTGCATCGTCTGTTCTCGCTCCTTTTCTTCTGTACTCCCACTTTGATCTGTTACAGACACGTTTAATTTTTCATCCCTGTCCTCTCGTCCTTGCCTCCCCGACCGACCCCCATCCCTCTCTGCGGTCACCAGGTATGTGCGTCTCCTCTCATCTCTTCGCTGCCTTTCTCTGCCTCCTCCACAGCTTCCTTCAATTCAATCGTTTCCGTTTGACGGTCTCACGTCTTCTCCTTCCTCCAAAGCTCTGCCCCGGCTTCTCCTCCTCTGTTGGGTGGTCACAGAGTCTGGAAGGTGAAGTTTACATGTGGCAGTCCTTTACATACTCTCTGATATTTGTCTGCCATTGTACTGTAGGTGTACACACATGTTTTCTATGAAGTAAATGTTTTACATGCTGCAGGATATTTTTACAGACGAGGAGTGGCTCAAGACAAATTTCCACCACAGTGGGCACGGTGGGAAGTTCCTTCCAAAGCGCTTTATGAGGAACACCTGTACACCTTTCGATCTCATGCAATTATCCAATCAGCCAATCATGTGTGGAGCAGAGAAATGCATAAAGGTCTGCAGACAACGGTCAGGACTAAGTCATGTTCACATCAGAATTAGATAAAAATGAGATTTAATAAGTGGTGGCTTTTCGGGATGGAAATACCTTGGAATCAGAGGAGAATGGGCAGATGGAGTAACCAACATGCGGTGGGATTCCATATTCAATTTGTGCTTTTAAAAGTTCTAAACATTGGTCAACATATTGCATTGATGTTTTTACACTGTTTGGGGAACACATAAAAAGTAAATATGAATAAGTACAATGGAAACAGATTCAGGGGAATAAAGGATGACGTCTAGACACAAACGTCACTCAGACTTCTGCATTTCACTGCACTGGAAAAAGAAACAGCATGTGAGAGCTGATGTGTGGACTGATGAGGAAACCACAGCATTCCTCAACTCAGTGCAAAAAAAGAACATATTACTGCAATAATAGATGGGAAACAGCAACAAAACACTTCGTCAACACACACCTTTTGATCTCGCTTGGCTCTCTTCGTTTATGTCGTCAGGTTGCACCTTCTTATCCTTCTGAAGTGATCCAGACTTTAGTCTGAGCTACTGCTTTTCTCTGTCAACTCACTCTGAATATTCACTTAACAGCAGTGGATAGAAACTCACACAAATGTGCATTTTCTTTTACCAATTACATGCAAATTCTGGTCAAATTTCACTATGTGTGACATCCACTGTCAATCACACACACATTGGCTTAAAAGTCCAGTGTGTAACGTTTTAGAGTTACTGACAGAAAATTAAAAATACTACCCCCTAATAAGTTTGTATAATTGTGTCACTCACTCAAAACCAACACTGTGTTTCTCAGTGGTGTCAAACTGGTGGCTCACAGGCCAAATGCAGCCCACCAATCAGTTACATGCAGCTGATGACGCAGTAATGATAGACATTTAGTTGTAATTATCATAATATTAAATGTATTACATTCTACATCAAATTACATATATTTAGAAGCCAGTTTGGTGATTTATTTCCCTGATTTTGCACCATAAATATGTTATTATTCTGACATCATTCCAAATCGAAACAAGCACTTGTTGAAATTCAGTGACATATCATTATGGATAACTTTAATGTGACATCATGATTGAATATAATGATCATATTACCTACCTACTACTGAATATTTGTTGTTTTTTTCACTTTTTTTCTCTAGACCGACCCCCTCTTGACCAGACTAGATGCTCATTGGCCCACAGGTCATTTGATTTTGACACCCCTGCCTAAGAATAAGCCTTTTATACTTTTTTTATGTAGCTTTACAGAGGCCGCCATCTTGCAAAGGCATCGTTTAGCAGCACAAAATGGACAAAACGTGTTGAAAGTACAAATAATACTTGTACATGTTACTGTCCTTAAGTACAACATTTATGTATCTGTACTTTACTTTATTTATATTTCCAGCAACTTTTACTTTCACTCTACTACATTTACTTTAACTATCTGTTACTCGTTACTACCAAATAAATGAAGAAGAAGAGTTGCTAATGGTCTGTATTTACATGGAGCTTCTCTAGTGTTGATGAGCTGCTATACACTACAGTTTTGCCAGTTTTCACACACTGCAACATGGGGTTAAGTGTCTTGCTCAAGGAGAGCCAGGAATTGAACCCACAACCTTCCAGTTGAAAGACCACTGAGCTACCACGGCTCAATCCTTATTTAAAATTACTTAAGTACAGTAAATATAATAAATCCTGTAATAAATCCTATAATAAATATAAATGTACTTTAAGACTTTTAAAGGTACAATATGTAGTATTTATGGGTTTATATGACCCAAAATCCACTTTTTTATACATATTATATGCTCCTGCATTGTCTAGTCGCTGTATAATAGTTTTTGTTTCATTTTCATAGTGTTTCAAAAAGTCATGTAAAATAACATGACCGCGGACCGCGGTTGCATAGCCACTGTTAGCAGCGAGACGCCATGTTTCTACCGGAGCCTGTAAGGTCAAACGCGAGAGAACAAAACAAGCGTCTCTTTACTTGTAGCAGAAGTCCCGCCTCCTCTCTCTCCGATTCGTCTGCTACGGCCGCGGTAGCTCGCCCTCTCCCTCGCCTCACGAACCTCATCTGCTGACACGGAGAAAGACGACGAGGACGACATTTGACCGGCTGCGGTACTGTAGCGCTCAGGGAAGGGAGGGGGTGAGCAGAGCAGCAGGTCTTTGTTGTAAATTTCAGCCTCTCCTCTAGATAGCACTATAAACTACTTATTTCCCCTTTAAGACTTTTAAGTAATATTATAAAAAGTAACTTCAACTTCTGCCAAAGTCATTTTCTGGCAAGATACTTGTACTTTTACTCCAGTATCCCTTTAAGGTACTTAGACTGTTCATATTAAAGTAGAAGCTTATGACGCAAACACAGAAGAACGACATGCTCTTTGGTAAGCAAAGGCCACTGTAGCTCCCTGATGCACTTGGGAAAGGGAGAGGTGATCTGAGGAAGTTAATGCAAAAACTTTAAAACTGTAACAGTATTTGTTTCACTAGTTACTTACTTTGTGTAGTATAGTAAAGCAGGGAAGGACAGGCTACAGAAAATAGAAATGTGGGCGCTGTCACAAATGCATATAAGCTGAAAAACACTCGATACGCATGTGGTACATACCTTACGCTCTCAAATATCACTTGTATGCTGTAAATCATGTACATGCAGTGTGTTTGTGTAAAAGGAGCTGAAAGATGAGCAGACACTTTTGGCCTTGAAGGTGACACGATGAGTTATGTGCCGGAGGGAGAGAGTGCAGCAGACACAGCAGAGGTCAGAGATGTTACTGTTTAATACGCCAGCGCAGTGTAACAACAAAGACGAGATTAATGAGCGTGTGTCTACATGTGTGCACGTTTGGCACAGGAGCTCATCAGATACCTATATAATAATTAATCACACACACATACACACACACACACTTGGTCTCTTAGCCCTCCTCTGGCCTCTCCTGCTGTTTTATGGCCTCACCTGCCACGATGGAGGGATGACAGCTACACTCAGCGAGAGGGAGGGGAGGAAATGGAAGAGGGAGGGAAGGAGAGATGTGGTTTCGGAGTGGATGGCGGGGGGATATAAGTGAGTGTCAGTTGAAAAGGAGAGAGGAGATGAAAGACAAACAGTGAAACAGGTCCAAAGAAAAAGGAGAGAGAGACAAAGAAAGACAGCTCCACACCAGATGTGCCCACTCTCACCACACGCTCACTTGTTCACTGGGCGAAGTGTAAAACACTATTTATGCTAAATTATGCATCCAGCTTGTCAGCACTTCTTTAGAGTTTATTTTATTATTTCTGCATGTGTAAGATTTACAGCCACATGAGTCGCATGAGGTTTGGTGGCAGTGCAGTGCCAGTGCTAACTACATTTACATGCTTTTTTTGTCAATCAAATTTCAAAAATAGTGTTGACATTTATGGTTCGACCATCTGTTCCGTTCTTCTGAGTGTGATATCTAAGAAATACCTCGAGGGAAAAAATAGTTTACATAGATGTAACGGATTAGGTTTTAGCAGTGAGAACTCAGAAGTTGGATGTCACTGTTACCTCAGCAAACAAGCCTCTTGAAAGTAATATCTTTGGACCACCTCGATTTTGGCACAATTGCTCACTTGGACACAAAACGAATTGACTTTAGTGGTCAAACGTTTCAGGTCACGGTCACTGTTTTTGCCCGTGTAAATGGAAAAGCGCAGGAAAAGGTCCAGTGTATCCCTACAAGTTTTCACTTGGACTGGTCACGGATCACACATTTGAAATAATATCTAAGTAAGCCATATTTACATTTTACGTCTTTCATATGAAAAGACAACTGAAACCACTTAAAGTTTCTCCTCTTTGCACATATATGTTACAAAACAATGGCTGGGAACATGTGAAAAAGATTTACGACTGCGGTGTAAAGAATTATGGAGTAAAGACAGAAAACAATTTCTCTCCAGTGTCCTGTTCAACATTTTTTAAGGCGTGTCTAAAAGTATAGCTCGATGATGCACTGGAGCCATAGTTAGTATAACTCCTCCTCAAACACTATAACGATATAAAACCCCAGAGAGTGCTATTATGTGAGTAACCACACCTGCTCCTACACTACTGCCTATGGTTTGTCCTTAAAATATGTCTTATTTCTCCACATATTTCATAATCAAGTGGTTTAATAGTGGAACGTTTATGTTAATATTCTATACAAACACTGACAAACAGCAATGTTCAACTGCTTTGGTCCCCACTAATGTGTGCTCACACCTGTTTGTGTTAGAGAGAGTGTGTTCTTCGCGTTCAGGAATAATCGCTAACCCTTGTCGGAACCAGTAGTCCTCATGGAGACCAAAACCTGGTCGTACTGAGGCAGAAACTCATTTCTGAGGAACTGATTACGTTTAGATTAAGATTTAAATTGCGGTTAACACTTTTTTTTTTTTTTAATCATTCATCGGTTAGAAACTATTTTTCCTGTGGAGTGACACAAACTTTAAGCAGACACTTTGCCTCAACAGTAATGACTAATGATTGAATGACTAGAATACAAATGTATTGATGTCACAGTTCCACATAAAGCTGTATTATTCAGTGCATTTCATGAAATAGTAGCACTTGCGACTAAAATGACTTTCCTCAGCAACGTTAAAAAGTATTAATTTTAAGCAAGAGATTGCATATTAGTATCATACAGTACAGTATGTGTCCATAATATAGTGAGACAGCTGCATTTATAAATGTCAAATGAGATTTTACAGAACATTTCATCGGACATACTTGCTCTACATTCTGAATATCTACACAAACACACACCATTTCAGGCTTTGTAGTACTTGAATGAAAAGTAGCGGAACAAATTCCTAAAAATCCCTTTGAAAAGCATGTGAGACTTTTGCCAGACCTTTGGAAAAACATTTAAAACCAACCAAAGCAAACTTCAGCTGGCAGCGAGTGGGTGGAGAAAAAGAAGGCCAGAGGACAGAGAGTAGAGGAAAAGAAAGAGGGATGAGCAGGAGGACTCGAAAAGACAAAATGCATCAGGATAGTTCAGGGATAAAGCCTCTTACAGTAAGTCCTCAAACTGAATCATGACACATCATGGATTTTCTGGGTTTTCTCTATGCTCAAAGAATAAAGCTACTTCACAAAAAGTGACGGTATCAAGTGACAGGCAAAAACTATTGTTTTGTTTCATCAACAATGAAGCAGAGAGGAGGGAAGTAGGAACTACCGTAACCATCATCCCATGTGTACCCATCATCCTTTGCAATCTGCTTATTGATGCCATGACCAGCTCTCGCCAAAGAGACAAAAGCTGAAGTTGCACAGACAAAATGCATCTCAATTTGAAAGGGTGGACTAGCAGAAAAGATAGCATATAATATCCATCCATCCAGCCATTTTTTACCACTTTATCCTCCACATGAGGATCACAGGGGGCGCTGTGCCAATCTCAGCTGACATAGGGCAAAAGGCTGGATACAGGCCAGTCCATCACAGGGCCACATATAGGAATAAACATCCACCCACTCTCACAGTCAATTTAGAGTGTCCAATTTACCTAATCCCCATATTACATGTTTTTGGACTGTGAGGAAACCAGAGAACCCAGAGGAAAACCCCCCCGCACAAGGGAAGAACATGCAAACTCCATGCAGAAAGGCCTTTGTTCCAACAGGTCGCAAAACCTGGGCCTTCTTGCTGCACAGGCAAAGAGTACTAAACACTACACCAACCGTGCAGAGCAGAAATATATCGTACCATGGAAATGTTACCGCAATGATATCATAACATCTCTACAAAACGATGCTGGACAGCCTCTGATCTGATGGACCAATATACCAGGGAAAGATAAATATGCTGTGGCAAGTGGCTACTGAAATACTTCACCTACACAAGGGCCAATATCAAAATGACCAGATTCCAAAACCGGGTGTATTCCTTCAAATGCGTTGAGCATCAGCATGTATTTCTGACAATATTATGGTTGGAATGGCTCTTAGACTTTATTTTTATCATATCAAAAAACTGGACATGTTTGAACAGCTGGGTGCAGCTGTTGTGTTGTGCTGCGCAAATTAATAACTGAGAAAATAAGAATCAAGAGAGAGAGGGTGAGAAGGAAGATTCATACTGGCACATGGGAAATAGATAGGATGACTGATATTTAAACATGTCACCAACAGATCCCTCTATTTTACCATTTCCTTCTGTATTTTGACTGGATGATGATGATTACCACTGTGTGCTGTTATTTCCAACCAACACTGAACACAGTGGACAGTCCACACTGGGATAAGGCCTGTTTCCAACTGGGAAACTGACACTCTTATGTTTATTAGAGCACTTTTTGTCTGGCACATAGACCATACATCAAAAATAGATATAAGCCCCTTTTCTACCACAGGAACTTTTCTCATTAACCCGGGATTTAGAAAAATCTCAGTGGAAATTACTCTGGGAAAAACTTTCCCTCGACCCCAAACTTTCACCTAAAGAAGTACCTACTCGCAACTATGGACTTTTCAGATTAACAGGAACTCTAGAGGGGCGGGGCTATGTGCTGAATAATGCAGATTGGTGAAACACAATTTGCAGCCGTTTAAGTCAGTGTGGCTGCAACCCACCTTTAAACTAGACCTCTAAAAGAAGATGAAGAAAGAAGAACTTAATTTCAAAAATATGGGGAAAGAGAAAAGGACGTATGTCAAGTGGACGGATGACGAGGCTCTTTTGAGTGTATTTGCTGAGGTAGAGGTTCCAAGTGTTGCTTTCTGGAAGTTTGAGGTGTTTTGGAAAAGCAAACCACAAAGATTACCTGGAATTCTTATCCCCAGGTAAATAAGTTCCTGGAAATGTTGGTGGAAAAGGGAGCTATAGTTTTCTCACTTGTTGGTTGAGGCCAACCAGGAAGTAAGAGTAAGTAGCCACTAGGGGGTGACTCTCTGCTGGCTGAAAAAAGAACTCAGTTTGAATGGGAGTCTATGGGAAAATTTAGTCAGTAAATTGTCTCAGTCACTATAGTTTCTTGAATAGTACAATGTAAATGATGTTCCCTATTTCGAGGAGTGTAGACAGTAAAGCACGTATGGAGGACACCAGTCTGAGGGACACTTGGTTATCATTCAATAGGTGCCTGGTTGCAGGTGACACCTTTGAATTTTCAGTTGTAAAACCTGGCAAAATTGCACTTCTGGAGGCTTCAAAGTGTGGGCAAGGATTCTTCTGACGTCATGACCAGCTGCCACTTGGTCTGGCCTCACACTTAGGGATCGCACTTGGACATCTCCCTGTGTATATAAAGTAAACCACCGACCAAGAATATGATGGAGGGACCACATATCCCACCAAGCCTGGGAACGCTTTGGGAAACCCCACCATGAGCTGGAGTACATAGCCAGGACATAAGGCCAAACGTCGATGTGTACCACCACAACCCATATGAGTGATGGAAAACTGGAAAATTACAATAATATTGAATCATTTTTAAACAGCTATTTGGAGTATTAGGGTAGGGGCAGGACAGAAGTACAATTATCTCTTCAGTAAGTTGTGCTCTTACTCATTGCACGGTGTGAAATAAACCGCGCAAGAGCCAAGAACACAAGAACAACTCCCAGCTTCTATTGAATAACTATAAACGAGGAAGATAGAAAGAGGAGGAGTTAATAGTGATTTCATCACGGACTTGCACCATGGCTCTGCGTCAGAACTGTTTGTTCCACTGCCTCCAACACCTGGTCCATATTATGCTATGTATACGTCTTCACGTTTGTGTGTTTCTGCGAGAGTGTGCGAGCGAGGGAGAAAGATAAAAGAGGGAGGAGATGGACAGATGGAGGAATTGAGTGAGGGCTGTTGTGAGGTTTTAGTGAACTCCCACGTGTGTTTCCATGAGCGAGAGTCCACTGATGATGTGACACAAACCATATGAGATGGGGCCACATCTGCTTGGTGTGTGTGTGTCTTCAGTAGAGAGACAGAGAGAGAGAGTAAGAGAGAGAGACCATGGGCCCTGATGTAACAAAGGAACTGATAAAGCACCACAGATGATGAGACATGTCTGCCTCCCTTTATCTGTCGTCTCATCTCCTCCGTCCCCCCTTGCATCTTATCCTTGACTGTGCTTTAAAAGGAAATTTTAAAATACCCGAATACCTTGCTCCACTTTCAATATTGTGTTTCCAATTTCCTTTTCTACATGAATCATTGCACATTTAAAGCTCTCCACATGAAATAGAAGACATGGGAAAAACTGCTTTTATTCTTTAGTTTCACATTTTCACATGTGTGGGTGTGTGACTGTGTTTTACACGTATTAAAAACTCAGTGCAAGTTATACCAACAACCGCGCCGCTCCAAGTTTGCACGAAGACATAAAAAGGAGTCGAGGGAAAATTAATATGAGTCCCCAAATTAATCTGTAGAAATCCGTCAAAAGTTACAGAGTGTGTTTCACTGCCAAGCGGCTTTATGAGATTCTGCAGTGGAATGCAGACTGAAACAGAGTCACATTCTGCTCGATGTGCCTAACTAATCGCCCTAAAACTGGGTTTAGAAACATTAGAAAAATGTAGCTCCCCGGGGGAAAAAAGTTTGAAATTCACACTGAGCAGAGGAGATCAGCTGCTAACAAGTCAGGGTTCTCCCTCTGACTGACTGTTGTTGTTCTCTCTGTAAAGGACAGTTATGTATATCAAACCTCACATGCTGAAGCTTGTCCACTGCATCAATAATAAATAATAATAAAAATAAAGTACGGCTTAGCACTCTTGCCTTTGCAGCAAGAAGACCCGGATTCCTGGGTTCGAGCCCCGTTTGGAACAACTTCGGATCAAGGGCCTTTCTGCAAGGTGTTTGCATGTTCTCCCTGTGTGTGCGTGGGGTGGGTTTTCTCCGGGTTCTCCGGCTTCCTCCCACAGTCCAAAAACATGCGATATGGGGATTAGGTGAATTGGTCACTCTAAATTGACCATAGGTGTGAGAGTGTGAGTGAATGGTTGTTTGTCTCTATATGTGGCCCTACGATGGACTGTCGAACTGTCCAGGGTGTACCCCGCCTATCGCCCAATGTCTGCTGAGATAGGCACAGCACCCCCCCCCCGCGACCCTCTGGTGGAGGATAAAGCGGTAGATGATGTATGGATGGATGGATGGATAAAGTACGGCTCACTTTGACAAAGGTTGGCATCGAGTGTCTAAACAGACTTGTCTGCTTTTTTGACTTGAACCAGTTTAAGTTTCTGTTACATAAACAGAGCGAAGGAACATGTTTGGCTTCTGTTTGTGTCTCCAACTGCATCAGAGAGAGAGAGAGAGAGAGAGAGTCTGTCTCACTGTTTTTACTATGACATGATTTTATATTCTGTCATGTACCACTAAAGCAAATATGCTACTGGAACAGTGGCAGCATAGGACAGATTTGAACAAAATTAAGTCTTATTTTTCTTATAAATTCTGAGTCTGCACATTTTATTTGGCACTTTTTACCTAAGGGTATTCCATAATGTTTTGCTTCCTTAATCTTTTTTGACCATTTATTCATTTCGATCCTTTTAGGGGTTTGTTTTTTATAGTGTATGTTTAATGATATTTAACGTGATGTCATTTCTATTGTAGTGCAGACCAATCATTCTCATAATGACAATGAAGCAGGAGTTATTAGAACAGAGTATAACAAAGAGGCTGTATAATGCTACCCAGGTGCATAAGAAAAACTCATCGCTAAGCATCCTGTTAACAAACACACTCACCTTGGGAGCATTAAACAGTGCTGAACTCCACTGTGTAATTCATTATGTTGATTAATTTTCGTAAAACTGGCACCAGTATGTACTTCTGTGTCAGGATTTATTTCTCTTGGCCTGCTCTCATTTACAAATTGGACTGTATCCACTTTTAACAGACTGTAAAAAGGTACAAATTAATAACTCTGCAACTTAAACAAGCATGAAGGCTCACTGAGCACTCAGCCTGTGCAGCATCAGGGCCGCCTGAGAGGAAAAGTGCAGTTCACACACAGCAGCGTCAGCCCCAACTGGACAGTTTCTGAGAGTGTTTGTTAAACTTTGGTTTCAGTATCGCGCCCACATTGGTATTCACACATGTACAGCAGCAGGACACAAAGCCAAGGTAGTAAAGCTTAGACATGGTATTAAACGAGAAAATATTTTCCCTTCTCACTCTAACGCTGTCTTTGCTGAAATCTGAATATTAAAAATAGACACCAAGGAAAGGAGAGAAGGAAGAAAAACAAGAAAAGAAAGTTTGATGTTTGGCCCAGTGTGGTATCCCCCACAATGGTCTGGTGGAGGGGAGTTTTGAGGGCTGAGAGTTTGCTCTCGGCTGTTGTTGACATTAACCTTTACTGACCCCATTATACACACACTAACACACACACACACACACACAACTGAAATACACATGAAAAAAAGCTCCTGTTTCTACCTTTTTTTTTTTTTTTCGACTGTCAAACGAATTTGTTGCAATGGATGGAGATGTTGTGAAAAGTGAAATGTGACGCAGGTGTGCTTCAGCTGGGCCGAGCCTTACAAATCAATATGACACAAGACTGCATCTTTCAAGAAGTCATTAATGATGAAAGAAACAAACTCGGTGAGTAAATGCTCATTGTGGACATACAGAATCTGTTTATTTTAACAAACAGTAAAATCGTAAAAATGTTGGTATTCACCTGCTGCCGAATAAGGATTCAATGATAGTTCACATAAACACAGGGAGAACCAGTCAAACATCAGTTGCAGTAATGTCCAGAGAGCTGGAGCTGCTTCAGGGAGACAACTAAAAATACTGAATGAAGGATGGATAAATATGAGTGGGGCATTATTTTTAGATAAAAACACAATATTTGCCATGACGGGAGCAAAGGTTACAATACTCGCTCTCTCCTGTTTTCAGACTTGAACTCTCTGTCATGAGTCGACATTCTCTGGAGTTTGTCGGAAGAAAGCAAGCAAGGACATCGTCTGTGTTTACAACAGCGGGAGAATCTCCCGAGGATCGAGGTGAAGGGGGTGGTGCTTAGTAAGAGTGTTGAGCAAACAGGGCACTTGCCAATTCACTCACTGTGGATTACCTGCAGTTTATATATATATATATATATATATATATATACACATGTGCGTTTGTTTGCATATGTGAGAATAAACATGTCCACTTGAATTGGACATTTGTATTAATACTTGAGGACACATATCCAGTCCCCACAAGTTCAACCATTTATTTTTCAAGTCAAGACTTTCCAGAGTTCAGCCCCGTCTTTTGGCGAGACATCAAATGCCTCATTCACAGAGCGCTACAGTCTTTGTCACTGCCGTGTATCGTGCCGCAAATGAGCTTAAACAGGACGAAGTAACAGGCAAATGATTCACCACCTACCAGTTCACCCCAGGTACTTGGCAGGACATGCATGGGGGGGGGGGGGGGGTTCTGGTGTGGAACATGCAAAAACACTCATAAATGTCACCCTGTGTATTTCCTCCAGAGGGTGAAGACTTGTGAGGAACGTGGCACGGTTACAAAAACAGGGTTTAATTGAAATGTAGGGGAATTAATGTAAGTCAGCACAATGTCACAAAGCACAGGTTTAGTTTTGTGTGCGTTTGCTTTTTACCTGAGCGCAGCGTCTGTTGTTTTCACACCAAACCAGGACTTGGTCATTCTGGAAGAGACAGAGAACATTAAGAGATTAAAACAAACAGAGAAAGAGAAAGAAAGAAAGAAAGAAAGAAACAGAGAGGAATAAATATTTCACGGACAAATCCCACGTCGTTTGAAGTCTGTAGACAGAAAGCAAAATACTGTTAATTAAAGGTCACTGACCAAATTACATAACCGGAGGAAACCTGTGAAGCAGACAGACACACACTCAACTTTTCTATTATTTACATAATTATCCTCTGGGTGAAATGTGAGTGAGCGCACTGTGTTTGTGGCTGCCAGAGCAGACAGACCACGTCACTTGGAGAAATGTATGTGTGTGTGTGTGTGTGTGTGTCACTGCTGAGTGAGTCAAGACCACCGGTAAACATGAGTATTATAACCACTGTGGCAGTGTGGGGGGGGGGGGGAGACGTCATCACAGACAGGACCACAGCAAAAGAAAGTTCAAGTGACCAAACGACCAACCGTCACTTTTCTCCGGGTTTTAAAACTCTTTAAAACTAAATCTATATGAATCGAGTTGATATTAAACACAGCGGTTGAAACATATTTTGTGGCATATTTTGAAAAATAGTAAATTAATCAGCAATAGATAATTGAAATTGATAAAAATTTATTAATCCTTCAATGATTTGATAGTTTCAGATCAACTTACTTTAAAGGTCCTATATTATATCCTATTTCTCCAAGTTATAGTTCCCTGGTGTCCTAATGAACATGTCTGTGACATGCTTTGGTCAAAATACCATAAGGATGAAGCACCACAGCAGTTCAATCACCCTGCCAAAAAAGTCCTGTTCAGAAGTTTAGTAGTATCTCTTTAAACAAAAAATAAATAAATAAATAAAACGAAACTTAAGGGACAGGAAATGACATCTGCCACAGAGGCTACTGTGAGCTAACAGCAGTTAGCATTAGTAAAAGTGATCATTTGCAGGCTCTAGCAGGCACATTGCTGTCATATATAACATGTATCCCCTGGACAGATAAATCCTCTGAGGCTGGAAGTTTGTGTAGAACTCTGTGCTGCACTGTGGAGCCAGGAATAGAACTTTTCGCAGACTTCTGGCTTTCAGATGCCGTTGCCCTCGCCAGCACGCCCGCGTGTTTTACGGATTAAGCGGAGCTTTGAGGCAATAATTCCAGGAATTTAGCGCATTGTGACGTCCCAGTGAGCGCGGAAGTCAACATTGCGTGTTTTATCTCCTGTACTTAGACTGAGGAGGACCACAAAAACATGAGTGAGTCATCTTTGTTCACACTTTGGCGACCGTATAGAACCTCCAAAGTCCCAAATATAAGGATTTAAATTATGAAAAAGTTGATGTTTGCATAATATGGGACCTTTAAGCTACTTTTTGTCAACATTTGACAAAAATCACCTTTCCTTTTGCCCCTGTCCTTCGACGCCCTTGCTCTGCTTTCGCATGCACAGTTTTTGTGGGATTTAGTGGTTAAAAATGGAAGCTGGGTGTCATGTGATGACGTTAAGCTGGTAGCGTGGCAACAGAGCAGCTTATCCCTCTGAAACACTTTGTTATCATCAGTACAATCATGATGCCATCATCCAACATCAAAACAACTATTAAACAAGCAGTGGGTGTGCATTTGTGTGCCTGTTGTCATGTGTGTGAGTGCTCTTAAGGGAGTGTGTGAGCCTCCCGTGTGTGTGTGTGTGTGCGTGTGTGTGTGTGTGTGTGTGTGTGTGTGTGTGTGTGTGTGTGTGTGTGTGTGTGTGTGTGTGTGTGTGTGTGTGTGTGTGTGTGTGTGTGTGCGATAAGCCTTCTTAACGACTCCTGCTAAACCCTCTCCTGAGTGAGCTGTATTTAGCCTGAACCTGGTTCATCTCTTTCCACAGCACAGACACACAGACACACACTTTTCAGAGCTTCTCCTCTTCTAAGTTGCCTTTGTGCTTCTTGAGTGGAGCAGGTTAAGGGGTTATAGTGCAGCGGTTAAAGGTGAGAGATTAGGGATTAAAGGGTTTTCACAGTACAGGAGACGTAGATTTGTCTTTCATGACAGATGCAAATTGACTGATTCAATGAACTGTCAAATACCTGGAATTAAGAAATGGAGTTTAGTGAAATAAAGCATTTATAATCACTACAAAATCAACACTTAATAAAAGACTCACATAAGGCAATGCAATATAGACCAAAAACAATAAAACCATATCTCTGTATATTTTAGCAGAAAATCTACCTTTTTTATGTGACTTTGGTCATATTTACCTTAGTGATACAAAGTTCCCACACTCTTGGAAATAATGGTTCCAAAAGGGTCCTTCTACAAGGGCTGAGGTTCCACCTGGAACCATTTGCTTCTGAAACCCTTTTTCAAGGATTCTTGGTAACACTAATGGTTCCAGTAAGAAACAGTTTGATCAAGAGAACCCTTTAAAACCCCTTTCCCGAATAAAGGGTTTTAAAAGGGTTCTCAGTGGAACCCTCCAAAAGGTGGAACATTTATAAAAAGGTTCTACCTGGAGCCAAAAAGGGTTCTCCTATGAGGACAAGCCGAAGAACCTTATATGGTTATATGGTACCTGTTCCTGCCATCTAAAAACGCAGATAATAATCATGTCTTTCTGTTTTAATCAGTTTTTCCCTCCATTCATGAGAGAGAACATCCGTCTTACAGTGGTTCTCGGTGCAGGGAGCCAGCGTTGGGTGCACACAGCCACTGAGAATGCAGTACATGTGAAAATGCCTCTCCACAAATCTCGAGACTTCCCTCGTTCCTCTCACACTCCTGCTCCACTTCATGTCCACGACAACAGCTACTGACTGTTGCTCTGCTTGTCCTGCTGTTAGAAGCAACAAAGACGTGGTCAGCTTTCCGAGAAGCAACAGGAGCGCGATCAAAATCAGGATTTGCTCCCAAACACGGGCTTTGACAGATTTACTCAGAGTTGACAGCTGTTAAAAATAAATTTGGTCTGTGAAATTATTCTTGGACACAAACTAGGTGGAAGTAAAAGGATATTCCTTGCCTGCGTACAGTAACTATGCCTTGAAGACTAATGAGTATTGATGGGGTGTACACCATTGGCTTAACAGTAATCTGTCCATCCATCCAATCTTCTACTGCTTATCTGAGGTCAGGTCGCGGGGGCAGACACTTGAGCAGAGAAACCCATACTTCTCTCACTCCGGCCACTTTGTCCAGCTTTTCCGGGGGAATCCTGAGGCATTCCCAGGCCAGCTGAGAGACATAATCTCTCCTGTGAGTCCTGGGTCTTCCCCGGGGGCCTCCTCCCAGTGGGACGTGCCTGGAACACCTCACTATGGCGGCATCCTAACCAGATGCCAGAGCCACCTCATCTGGCTCCTCTCAATGCTCCTCGAGGCGCAATAGCTCTACACTGAGCCCTATATTTCTAAGAGAGACACCATTTTGGCCGCTTGTATCCACAATCTTGTTCTTTCAGTCACTATACGCACAGCTCGTGACCGCAGGTGAGGGAAGGAGCGTAGATCGACCGGTAAATCGAACCTTCTTCATGACAGGCTGATGCAGAGCCCACATTACCGATCCAATCCATTCTTCCCTCACTCGTGAACAACATCCCCCGAGATACCTGAACTACTTTATTCTCATATCTCATTCAAGAACCAGAACAGGCACTTCACCCTACTCTGACAGAAAAGGGATTGAGCTGAGAGCAAGAGAAGAGAAAGAAAGAAAGCAGCATAGGATGAAAGTAAGGGTTAAACCGCTGAAGAATGGATTAGTAAAACGATTTTTTGGGGGGGAAGCATGGATAAAGAAAGGAATAGCAGAGAGATGATCATCTTTTCTCTCATTCCTTCAGTCTTTAAAAAAAAATTCAACTCAATAAACCTGAATCCTCCATGTCTCTGCTGATTATATACAGGTATTACAGCAGGTATTGCTCTTTTCTACACTATAGATGGTCCGTTTACACTTCATAGCTCTCGTCAAATGCATGGTGTTGTTCTGTGGACTGGTACACTTCTGCGTTTCATGCCACATACTGTAGCTGCTTCCTGATCATCAGTGGAAAACATTAGAAACCAGAGGCAGTAATGTGTCTCTGCAAAAAAACAAATACGACGCTCCATAGTGCTACTGATGCTTGAATACTGCACAGGGTACGTTCAGTTTGGAGCAGTGAGGCAAATTCCTTCCTATGACACTCAGTTTGTGATGGGTTCAGTAAATTCCTGAAGTTATTTTGTTCTTGGGTTTTTACAAGTTGTTACTTATACTGCTTTGGCTTCAGCGAGAATTCCCTCACATTTCCCAAGAATGTGTTTCCAACGTTGCCCGATGAATGTACTTGGCGTTTCAGGTGGGATGGGTTTTATATGTAGAGTTAAAGGCATAATGAAAAGGGTATGTTGCATTGTCATCTGGTCTATTGAGTTTATATTAAGTAGAAAACTATGTTTTACTGCAATGTATCCGTGTATGATTGTTAAACAGTAAACAGCTGTGATGTTTCAAGCGAATATAAAAGTTGGGTTATCGCTGACTCTATTTACTTGACATCTTAATGCGGCTTAAGATATATTTCCTTGATTTTTTAGGGTTTTTTTGACGGAGCGATTCCAGTTAGGCGAGGTCACTTTCTCAACCCATTACTGCTCTAGGTGAGTGATAGGACACCAAAATCACATCCACATTAATCATAATCAAATCTAAATTGCAGCCTTGATTATATCCAGTAAATTGTGTGCAAAGCATCCAAGGCATCAAGGCAAGAATGTTTGGATTTATGACAGCATTGGCAGCAGGGCTCCACTTTGTCCTGCTTCTGGATGCTTGATCAGAGTGGGTCAAATCAAATGTTTGTCCAGAAGGCTGGTTTATTCAACCAGGCACCATGTGCCAGGAAGAAATAGGAGAAAAAAGGAGGAATAGACAAATAAAAGCTGGAAGGAGGCTCCGAGTACATGAGCAATTTGAATTCTCTCTTCCTGCTTCTCATCCAGATTTGCTAACACCCTCTCTTTATCTGCTCCATGTTTCTGCTACCTCCTGTAAAAACAACAGGACAGGACTTGAAAACAATGGTGATGATAAACTGAAGCTGCTCCAGTCAAAGAGATGAGGACTTTGTAGAGGCTAAGTTAAACATGTCCAGATTTTCACAGAGGAGATATAAAGCTGCTTCCACCCCCCCCCCCCCCCGCTGCTGGCCTCACATCTTCATCTTCTCGCTTAATCTTTTTCACGCTGCCTTTCTTTTTTTTCTGTCACCCTCATCATTACATCTCCCGCTTTCTGTCACTCCTTTAATTTTTTTTTTTTTCTGCCCCCGCTGGAACACACACACACACACACACACATTACACATTTATACAAGTCAATTTCATGGGACATATTTGCCGTCAGAGTCAATCAAGACACTTTAGATGGGCGTGTGTGCCGTATGGCTATTTAATGGTGGTCAAAGTGGGGTTTCATAGGGTCTTAGAGTATGTGTGCAAGTCCGTCTGCGGGAATAACAGCTGCACATGTTGAATAAGTCAGGGGAAGGAAGGGAAGATTGGAAGAAAAAGAACAGAGGAAAATGGACGAGAAGGAGATGGACAAAAGAAGATAAAACGGTAAATATATAGAGACAGGAATAGACCAGTGGATACTCATAGTGAAAAAGGATGGAATCGTTTCTGATGATTGCTGTCTGTCATCCTGCGTAGAGTTTGATCTGCAGAGTTATTTCTAATAATAGGGACGTCGCCATTCATGAAGAATATCAAACGTGCATTTCAATTAAACCCAACTCGTGATGTACATGACGTACAGGACAAAACCACAGAGAAATCTCATTTCATTTTTAATGATAGATTTCCACATGGCCTAGTCTTAAACCTAAGAAGAGAGGAATTTGTGACACAAGAGAGCCACCAGAAACGAACCGACTCACAGAGTAAGAAACACTTGCACTATAAAGGACCTCTGAGCGCTGCTGAGTCTCCACTAATCACTGCTAAAGAATTACCTTCTGATATCGGTGCGGCGGGAAAAAGAGGCCGTGACACAAAAGCACACACACACACTGTCAACGTGCACACGCACAGCTGCACACACACACCCTTTAGTGTTTGAAAGAGAAAGAGATATAAATCAAACTTCTGCCAGATGCAGTACAATAAAAAAGTAAGCGTGTGTGTGTGTGTGTGTGCGCGCTGTGGTCAGTGTTTGAGGTGAGGCGCAGTAGAAAGTCTATTTAACATGAGGCATTAACTCTGCTAATCACACCCAGATGACCAGAAACAAACACATCTATGGTGTGCGCTGTGTGTGCGTGTGTGTCATTTGTGTGAATGTACATGGTGAATTTACATCCCCCTCAACAGAATATAAAGTTCTTCCCAAAAAGTCCATGTTGAGGTCTGAACGTTCCCGACAGAAGCCCCTAATTACCCTCTCTCTCTCTCGCTCACTCACTCACTATCTCGGTGCGTGTGTGTGTGTGTGCCTGTGTGTGTGCGTGTGTATGTGTGTGTCAACGTTAGTGTTTGTGGTGCTCCACATCCTGTAAACAACAAGCATCACAACAAAGCGGTTGTTATATGGCCCTGAAATTTACCTCATCCGACGATTATGTCGACGTTTGCCTTCCCGTTCACTTCCAAGAGGAACGATGACAAAACTTCCATCGGTAAACAAAATTCCCTTACATGATCAACAAGTTCATGGAAAAATTTGACATTTTAAGAAATCATTTGATATCTTTTTCTTGTTAGATGACAGGATTGACATCATTTGTGGTTCATGACTAATTAATGCTACTGATCCCACTGAGTTCAGCGAAGCATTTACATAATTGAAAGTGATAAGTTATATACTTAAAGGTGCATTATGTAATAAATCTAAAGCAATTTGTCATAAAATCCTCCGTCACAGAGACTCAGGAATAATGTTCATATAACAAACTGAACTCACCAACAACAACAGTACAGCCAAAATATTTACATTAAAAAATATATTTTGCAGACTGCAAATCATGTTTATGTTTTGAAAACATGTTTTGGCATGTGGCGCCACCTACCGCCGTCTACCAAGTCAGTAGAGTCTCAGCAAGCGAGCAACCACAGGTTGCCAGTTACGTCGGAAAACCAAACCTAAAAGACCTCGGTATTTTGAATTTGAATGTAGTAACCGTTTTTGGCCACATTCTTACATATGGCACCTTTAAACATGCTGGTATAAGCAGATTCTGTTACTGTTTGTTTTCGATTTTTATGCCAACCTAAATCATAAAAGACCTCTTGTTGTGTCTTCACATTTAGACACAAACATGAGTGGAACCAATCATTTCAATTACATTTCAACCAGGAAACCAAAGAGTGAGTATATTCCCCCAAAATGAAAAAAAAAAGTTTCTTTTAAGTTAAATTAAGATTCAGCCAAGGGAAACTGTCAGCAGCGAGAAGTGGGATGGATTTAATTGCCGAGGTATCAGATATAGTATGGCATCACAGTTCTGATGTGGTCAAACAGGCTCCCTGACTGTCTCCCGCTCTGTTATGCTGAAAGAATCAAAGGCACGCCGCTCAATGCCTCGCCATTCCCGAGCTGTGATTTACTGTCTTGGAATTTCTTGCCCTGGTTTCAGGTGAGAACCATTCCTGCGCCGCCACACTTTTATCACCATCCATTCCTGCTTGTACCGATCAAATGACAGGGCAGTGACAAAGCTCCGGAGAGAAGTAGAGCCTTTATCTCGGAGGTGAATCAAACAGGCCTTTGTCCACTTTGTCATCTCCACCCCTCTGCCTGTCTCTCTGCTTATACCCGTCTGCCTGCATATCAGTGCAGTATATATTAGTTGGTCAGGTTGTCTTTCTGCATGCGTGTCTGTCACACCTGTCAGTGCGACTGTCTTTCCATCTCTTTGCCCGTCTTTGTGCTTGACCACCACGTCTGTCTACCTACCTGCCCCCCCCCCCCCCTTCCCGTCTGTCTCTGTGCAACCTGACCTGACCATTGTCTCTGGCATTTTTCAGAGCGTGACTAGTTGGCCAGCCGACCTCTGGGCTGATTAGAGTTACCTACCGCAGAGCAGCTGGGACACACACACAAACATGAATGCACAGGCGGCACATTGAGCCTCGCGCTGGGCCCTCGGCCCCCGGCGTCGCACCACAAACCATCCGCTCATCAGCGCCACAGACCTGTGAGTGTTTAAGACGCGCAGTCTAATCAGATCATCTACGTATATGTGCGAAAAGATCCAGCTCTGCAGGCCAGACAGGAGGAATTTTGCTTTTATTTTGAGGTGTTTACAACAAAGATGAAATAGGGAATATTACAACACACACACACATATGTATGTATATATATACACATACATATATATACTCACACAGACACACACACACACAACAAGCTATAATTACGCTATTACACCATACAAGGGAAAGTAGTGGAAAACCCAGAGACGCAGCAGAAAGAGAGGTGTAAATAGAAAACTGGTGACTCACATTCTAGTGGCTACACACTAGCCACACACACACACACACATACACTGAGAAAGAAAGAGCCAAAAACACAGGGTTCACCCACATGAAGCCAGAGGAAGTAATGTGTGTGTTTGTGTCTGAGTGTGGTGACAGAGCAGGATGAGTAAAGCTTTATTTGTCCTCGCTGATGTTATAGTTACTGGAGCAGTTATCAAAAGGATCTTTTTTTTTTTTTTTTTTCCTTCATTCAAACTTTATGACCTTTAAATGAATGAATGCTGTAATGCACAGTCTCTCCCTGCGACCATCAATCACCCTGTGTCGCTCTCTGCACTGTCCTATAATAGGTCCAGTGAGTGATGCCGTTCCCCAGGATGTGGTGGAGAGGAAACTTGTTTCCTTGTTTGCTCAAATTTTAGGATGAGGATCTTTTTCGCTTTGATGCAACACACGTAGTTTCATGTAGGTAATTTAACCTTTAAAAGGTCGTTCCAACTGTCACTGTCCTGCCAGTCGCTGATGGCGTCAGTGTTTACTTATATTCTTTACAGCTAGGAATGTTTGTATTCTATTGTTCTTCCAAATGATTTTAGCCATATCATCAGTCAATTATTCAGTAGAATATCACAAAAAATATATCACTATTATTCATCCAAACCCTACATTTACGAATGAATGCATAAGATCCATTCATTTTGGTCAATGGAACCTTCCTAAATGGACATTTTAGCTCTTTTGAGATCTTGCCATCAGTTGATATTATTAACCATGTACAGGCCCTCAAAATAAAAATGCACATTTATTTGGTGATCTTGCCAAACAGCTGTCTGTTGTCTACATTGATTTTGACTGTATTGTTTAAGTGGAAGACTTTATTAGTCATGTCAATAACAGTGAAACGATGGACGTGCAATAGAAACTATTCCAAAAGATCCAAAAAGGTCGAAACATTAGAAAGTGTTTACATCATCATCAACTCTGCCTTCAGCATCTGTCAGTGACCTTGTAAATAGTTTCAGCTCCAGTGTTATGACTGTTATGGATGCCATTGCCCAGATTAAGACTGAAGTTATCTCTGGAAGGACACAAATCCCCATTGAAGAATGCCACACAGCTCCAAAAAAGAATGTGCAGTCCGGCTGAACACAAATGGCAAAAATGTTACTTTAGGTACAAAGAGAGTCTTCATATCTATAACCAGGTTTTGAAAAGGGTAAAAGGTGTCCTTTTTCTCTGAGATTATCAATAAAAAACACAAGACACGAATCGTATTCACTGTTGAATAACAATCCCCTCACCAACAGTCTCGCCTGAACTGCAGTCTAACAAGTAATGCAATGACTTATTCTCAGGATAAGACAGGCAGCACGTGGCTGCACCTCAGGCAACAAAAGACAACATCTTTTACCATACCTATGCTGATGACATGCAACTCTGCATTACAGTGCCACCACACACGACTACAGTGCCTTACATTCACTGAATAAACGTAAATAAATGTTTTTTTGTCATTGTTTCATACCATTTCTATTCTATTTAAAATACCAATGTTTGTAAATTGCGTCTGTATTTCTTTCCTCTGTAAAGCATGTGTGAATGGTGCTATATAAATACACTCAAAATAAATGTTAGATTTATTGACTGGTCAATCTGTAGATTTGTTTTCCTTTACATATTCATGCTATTCTATATTCATTTAGGCTATAATTACAATTCAAAATGCCCACCACCGAGTCCAGCGTGGCATCCAGAAATACAGCAGCTTGTTACGTCCAAACCCAGCCGTATTGATTTCACAATGCTGCTGTGAAACTAAGAAAAGCTCACATTGGAGACACTGCAACGAGCACAATGTGGCATATTTCTGTGCTTGACAATAGCTCAAACAACTGACATTGGGCAGATTGTTTTTCTATCAACTGACAACTCCTCAACCACTTCAGCCGATCAACTAGAAACACTTTTGTGTTGATTTCTTTCTCTGGTATTATCATGTAAATCAAGAAGAGAAACACTTGTGCCTGACTTTAATCAGTCAAAGCACAGTTGAGGGTAAAAAGAGGGTCTCCTCGAGGGGAAATCACTATTCCAGCACATTATCTGCAAAGCAAACCTAAAATATTGAGTCTAAAAGAGAGGCAGACAGTAAACATCTTAAAAAAAAAAGAGCAGAGCCAGGGTCAACACAACACCAAAAGACATAAAGTATTTTAACAACCTGTGGCTGAAACTCAGCAATCAACAAACAATTGTTCTAGCAACCCTGCCTACTGCAGCTTTAAGTCTTAAGCGTTTCACAATGTAAGCTGCCAACCACTGTTTCTAACAGTGAGTTTTAGGTGCTGCCACCAACATGAGTGATGTGTGGTCATGACACGTATCCACTGAGACGCACCTGTTTTTCACATCCATGTCACATAGACATGAGCATATCTCAACTTTTGTTTATACTTTGGCCAAACAAGTCATTCAAACTGGTCTTTGTTAACGCTGAAATGCGCACAGACACTGGAAGGTGTTTTTCCTCCACACACTCTGGTAATCCTTTGTCTTTGCTTTGACTTTTTTAAACGCCGTATTAATAAATTCAGGGAGGCTGCGGCAACTTCAGTCATCTCTAGAGCTCTCAGGTTTTGGTTGCTTAGTAATGACAGATGCAACAGAAGCACAGCACCACATCTTTTGCCACTTGTTTTTCCACATATTTTTAGATGATACCGTTTATTCCACTTTGTGTAAACATGTTCATATACGTCGCACTTTCTGAAACAACTAATCCACTGAGTACTCTGAGGTAGGATTATGCCACTGAACATGAGGTGGACAATTTTCCCTTTTCTGGATTCAGAGATATTTAATCTGAAGCTACAATAAGTTTGTCCACTTAAGGACATCAGTGTCCAGAGCCAGAAAATGAGGAAAAAAAAGAAAAGTGAAATAAACTTGATTGATCATTTTTAGCACGGCCAAAAAATTAGTGCTTGGCCCGTTTGCGACCTCCCAGTCGCTTTGTTTCTTTTCCATCGCTGCCGTTTGATGATCAACATCTGACTACTGCACGCCACTTCATAAAGTTCATACCAAACATTCACTTTCTCACACCTCTGTTCCAGAAACCCCACTGCACACACACACACACACATTTCATTGCTGCAGAGTCATCCAGGGGCCACACTCATTACCCAATGCACAGGTGACAGGAGTCTATTCTTGATGGACGAGGACCAGACCAAACCTTTTGTTTTAACCATGAACACACTCACTCACTCACACTCGCACACACTTTCTTCTACACACCTCAGAGCCATTGGGGCTGAACTCTGTGTTTAATGACTTTCCCACCCACTACACAGCGTGCACATGTTGAAGCCGTTAAAATAAGTGGCTTTTCGAACTTGGTAACGTCCTAATGTCCCTGTTAATCTCACATTCCTCACTACAAAGCCCACGGTGCGCAGGCCAGCGATTTCAGCGAGATGAGCAATTTTGCCAACCATTAGGACCCAGCAACCTAACATTTCTCAGCCTACCTTGAATACTGACCTGAGGACACTTCAGTCTGAGCAACACTAAAACATTTATTCGAAACTTCCTAATGAAAACCACATTAAAAACATCAGGGTTTAAGGTCACAAAGATTGCAGATAAATAACTTAAACAATTAATCTCCATCACCACCAAACACCTCTTAGCTGATTTAGCCGAGCTAAAAATCACTGCTTAACACGGCACTGGGTGGCCATTGTTTAGCGACGTTTGAAGCCCTCTTTTGTCTTAACAAGAAAAGCATAGATGAAAAGTGAACACTAGAAATAACTGTATAATCTATTGTTCAAGCACAGTGTGAAGAATCAAAACCACAGAGGAACAAAAACTCTCTTTTTTAAGGATTTCATAAAGTTTAATGACACTATTTAACTTTAATCTCAGTGATAATGCCTGTGTTTATGTCCGTAATTGAGTTCACATTGAGCCATGCGTGCATACTGAATCTACAGATGTGCAATCATTATGTTGCATTGTGTGAGCTGTTGTGTACAGAGTGTACGGAGTCATTCATCTTCCACCCTTCTCCTTTATTTACTCATTTGACTAATGACTGCACTTGATTGATTCAAGGTGCTTCAATCCTTTCATATCCTTTGGTGAAATACACTGCTGAATGGTGGTGTTAAGGGCAGATATGTTAGGATTGTTATGTGCTATGACCAAAACAAAACAATTTCTTTAGTAGGGCTGATCGAAATCGCAATACAGCCTACTGCAATTCACAGGGAGGCGTGTCAAAATATAATTTTGATTATTGTCTTGACCTATACACATCTTATTCTACGGACATGTTTGTTTCTCACAGATCTGCACAAATATCACACAGCAATCGTTTTAGATTGTGTTTTTATAACGAAAAAGAGAATAAAGATGTAAAAATGACCATCTTCATCCTACTGAGTTATGTATTAGGAAGAAGTGTATTGCAAAGAAATAACTGGAATATCATACACGGCTTATGCACCCATTAAATAGGTTTGTTCATCTGTAGTTCAGGTTTAAACTAAGTTACTTAGTTACCTGTCACTTCTTACAAATCAAAGAAACACTGGTTCCCATCACTGTCAAGAGTTCATTGCCTTGAGCATCTCAGTTCATGCAGAACTGGGGAAAATTGCATTCACATATACTGTACCCATTATAGTTAGAATAAATGACATCAAAACTTAAAGTTAACATCATTTAATCACCTTTTCTCATAGTGTTTACTCACAGTGTTTTACTGCCTACTGTATGTAATTGTGTTGTTATGTGACAATGTAAATTGTAAACTTGTGTACATTTGATTGTGTATCCATCTACTCAGCAGATCACATCGAGAGTGTGTGATGTATTTAGTAAACCCTGGTGCTCATGCTTGGCCGGTCATAATTGACCTCGGGGGCGGGTGTGTGAGGTGTGCAGCGGCTGCTGGAGGTTACCTGGATGTGTCTGAAGGCAGCGGTCAGCTGAGTCATGTGCAGAGTCAGGCACCTGGACGAGCATCTGGCGCTGTTCATTTTCTCCTCCACATCCTCCTGCTCCGGTGAACTCCTGCGGCCACGAGTCACAGCCAACACCGCCGCGCACAGGAGCACCACACCGGCTGAACGAGCCACTGACATGATGATGGAAGCCGACACGGAAACAACACGTTAAAAAAAAAGAAAAAGAAACAACTATACAGCACTATACACTTCTCCTTGTCCTCGCGCCCCTATGCTCGTCAGCTCGTCCTGCGCACGCGACCCTTCACGTGGAGAATTAAAAGCACATCTACACTTCACTGTGCCTGAGCGCGAGGGCGGCGGGGAGCAGATCTGCCCTCCTCGCGGACACTCCCACCACCGGTGCAAGTGCAGCCACACAATGCCGTTCATCCTTTTTATTTCTTTTCTTTTTTTGGTCCGTCACGTTTTGCACCATTACTCTTACACATTATCACCTGTTCTAACACCTCTGTGCACGCGCAGTTCTCCTCGCCAAGTTATCCAGTGGCGTGCACAGACACTTGGAAGGCAGGGGGGGGCGAAAATTAAAAGGCTAACTACTGCGCACTGGTGGTGGGGCAGGTGCCACTTGTGTATAGTTTCCCACATTCTCACACAGGTAAACAGGGACTTCCTTTACAGCACAGCAGAGACGGACATTCTTTATGCAGCACTGAATATCATTTCCTCTAAGGACACCCTTTGAGACACTGTCATGTTGGGACAGTAGGGAACTTTGTTTTTGTTAGTTGCAAAAGCATCTTATAGGACACTGCATTACGTTTGTCAACTAGACACTCCTTTAAAAATAATACTTTTTTAATAATATAAGTCCTCTCAAGCTGCATCGTGTTTACCAGTGAGATTTATTTACCAACTGTGGTCCCCTTACTCTCCACTGTGTGCTCTATTCTAAAGTTAACTTTATGACATATTATGTGCCCAACTCCTCAGTCATTGGTATTTATTTACAAAACCATTCTGGGTGTTTTTCCTTTCTATTTGTCTTGTCTTTTAACAAGGAAACATGGAAGTTTCACAATCTCCAATCTATAAAATGTTTTCCAATTTCTCTTCCCCAAAGTATGAACTAGATTTCCAGCACCTAATACACGGAACAAATTATAATCTGCACTTCAAGTTCAAGCCCTCGCTACATAGAATGAGTTCAAAGCTCTGGTGACATTGTTTTCAGTCTACCTTGTCTGTGTGAGAGTTTTATGTGACTTAATTGTATCTGTTTGTTGTTTTTAATGTAATCATGCTGCTGCTGCCCTCTTGGCCAGGTCTCCCTTGCAAAAGAGATCTTTTGATCTCAATGGAACCAACAAGTATATTTTGCTTTAGACGCCACAAATGAATGGCAGCCAGTTGGGCACTTCCTCATGTTTTTACCAATCTAGAATGTCATGTGACTTATTCCCCGAGTTCATCATTAATTAATTTCATCAATCCAATCCAATCCAACTTCATTGGTACAGCACTTTAAAACAACTACAGTGGACCAAAGTGCTGTACAGAACAATAAATAAACGACACAATAAATAATAGGCAACTAAACAACTAAAATAAATTAAAAGACACAAAAACATGGATAAAAAGTAACAGCCAAACAATAAATCACGACAAAAAAACGAAACAAAAATCCAGCTTTGCATAATTTGTGTAATAATTATTAGTCTTGTCAGCTGAGATAGGCACAGCTGCCCCGCGACCCTCCGATGGAGGATAAAGTGGTAGATAATGGATGGATTATTCGTCTCCTTCATCCATATCACTTATTTTACTGCCATTACCTGAGCAACTCTCATCATCAAGCATCATCAGAGATGTATTTACTTTTATTTTGACAACATAACTGTTATTGGATATGACTTAATACCACTTTTGTTTCTGATAGTAACATCAAAACCATGGGAACTGACACTGATATCGGTCAGATAAAAGCCCATTTCCATCCAGCCATTCATCTTCTATCACTTTATCCTCCACATGAAGGTTGGGGTTGGTGCCAAATCCTAGCTGACATAGGGCAAAAAGTGAGGGTCTAGGCTGCCAGTCCATAACAGGGCCACATATAGACAAACAATCATCCACTCTCAATTTATCCCAAAAATCTACGTTTGTACAGAGAAGCTGGAGAAAACCCACGCACACACTGGGAGAACATGCAAACTCCATGCAGAAAGACCCTTGCTCCGACCGCATCGCAAACCCAAGTCTTCTTGCTGCAAAGGCAAGAGTGCTAACCACTACACCCACCAGCTGAAATACAAAACATCAAGTCTTCTTCCAATAGCCAATCCAGTGATTTTGACCAGTATTTGGACTGATACTGATGCATGCTCACACACACCGTTATCAACATTCTCATTCATCCAGGTTATGGTTATCCAAAAGACAGGGAATTCTTTCACTACATTCACAGAGTCGATTAATCAAAGAATATTTATTATTAGGAGAGTGAAGTGAAGTGAAGAACGTGTTGAGGTAGGCGTCTGTCAGAGAGCCAGCGAGTGCGTTAGTCACCACTTTTCGACAACAAGTGCGGAGCCAAGACGAGAGGGCTCACGGAGAACCTGGGCCAAGTCAAGATGTTTAGCACATACGGGATAGAAAGTGTTATTTGTTTATATGAAATCGTATCCCAGAAGAGGAGTCATCTCTGTTGGCACCAACAGGGAGAAATAATCACCTAGGTTTTGATTTGGGGGAAACAGAATCGTATAAATATTTAGTGAGTACTGGGACGACTGTCGTAGGAACCAGGCTTCTCACTCGGGTGTCTGTATATAGAAAGGACTTCAGCCAACAGGTACATCTACCAGCCTAAACTCCTGGTTCACAACCTTTTTGGTTATGAAAAATGAGGCTCGATCTGTAAGATCTGAATCTGTGAACTGTCAGGGTGGGAAAATAGGAACTGCAGTCAAAAGGTATACTGAAATATTTTGATTTATTTCAATAACAGTCTACAACCTAAATATCTACAATTTACCGTATATGTTGACACATGCACACACTTTAATAACTGGTTATTGCTGCAGCTCTATCAGCCACTAATCAGGTATCTGACTTTCTTGTCCCTCAAATCATTGTGACCCCATACATTTATATTTAATCCCTTATGGCTGTTAGGAACCAGTGGTCTAAAGGCTTCTGCCTGTGTTACATAAATACAGATTATAGTGAAAGGGACACACTTGATGTGAAGCCATTCTGTAGTCATTGTGTTCAAAGGCTGAATGCGTGCATACTTGTTATTTGTTAGGACCTTTTCTGGCATAAACACTGACCTTGTCAGGACCAGTAGTCCTCATCGAGACCGAAACCTGGTCCTGATGTGGCATTTCTGAGTAACTGGCTAACTTTAGGGCTAAGATTTGAATGTGCAAACCTGTGTGCATGTGTGCGCAGACCTGACCCCAAAGGCCTAGACCAAGACCTTGTCTGCGTTAAATCACAAAGCATAAAATCTGTACTTCCACACAAGCACAAATCTTTACCTCTCTATCTGACTCCCGTCTTTCTCTCCATCTCTATCTGTTTCTCTCACTTAGAAACACCGACACACACATACACACAGTAGTTGGCCATTATCTCAATGTCTGAAAGAATACTTTCATACGTTCATGAACACCCTGCTCTCGTCTCTGCGTAAGCACTGATGAAGTAAAGTCCCTCACCAACACATACTCAAACATGATCACACACACCTACACACACATCACAGCCTTCATGTTCACTGTGCCTCTAAATCTGCTCAATGATTAAAGCCAAATGTCTTTGATTGGCGGACGAGGGACGTGGAGACAAAGACACAGTGGGACAGACACGTGTGTGGATGAACAGACACTGTCCATCTAAATGCCAGAATGTCATTTTAACTAGATCGCTTAAATATAATGTTTTATTTCTGTATTTGTGTTTTTAATAACTGAATTTGCTTTTGCAATCTAATAGTTTCACTGAAGACTTTTATATTTTTATAGCTGTGTATGTCAAGGGGCTGATTCTGATGAATTATGAAGTAGAAATTGTTAAACCATAAATCCTAGTGAGGGGTTTTGTGCTTCTGGCAGATTTCCCTTTGTGTAATGGCATTTTTTTAATGGTCAAGGAGAAGATTATGTTTCCTAAATCATGCTAATAAGGGAGGCTTCACTGCTTCTTTCTAATGATGTAATCTTATGAATCGGTCTGTTTGAGATCTGACTTCTGGACCTTCATCACAACATACCACATAAACACGACTTAAGCCAGGAGAAAGAGGGAAAAAGACTTCACCAAACTACAAAAAACGGGGGAAGCTGTTTCTCATTTTCAAGTATAATCTTCATGTATTTAACATGTCACTGATCTAATCCAAACAGTCTCATCCTCTCAATCCCAAAGCATTTAACCGTTTCTGTCACAATCCCTACATGTTGTTATCATTTATGTCCAAGATTACTGATGTGGTCACAGATTATTCCCTGCAGCTGAAACTACTCACGGCTCATCTGTTTGTCGTCTACATTTCTCTCCCCTTCAAAGTCTTTAACATCACTGTTCCTCAAGCCATACAGAAACCCACAGGTGGCTTATTTAGCCTTTTATTTCTGACATAAAGTGTCAGTATTTGGTGGCTCATTTAGATTCAGAAATTGGAATCTTTCATTTAAATTAAAGAACTAATAAAAAATACTCCATTGCAAGTAAAAGAGGAATTGCTTTACTGAGGTAGAACTTAAGCGTGGGGCATTTGTGGGAGTAAGTAGAAGAATAGACATATAGGTAGTGGAAAAATTTGAAATATTCAAGTGACTAATGTCACGTTCTTTGTTAGTGAAGTTACTTTCCACCACTGCAAAGTGCAGTGTGCAGAGAGAGGAGACACTAGGAGAGTAACTGGAGCTACAGTGTCACCGTGTGGCATAAAACTGCAAGTGTAGATTCTCTTTTTAGTGGATTTCATCAGGATTATCATCTATGAACTTCTCCTGTCAGCACCCACATGTTGAGGATGGAGCTGATGAAACAAACATGGTTACAATACTACTACTACTACTACTACTACTACTAATAATAATAATAATAATAATAAAAACATGTATATTAATACACACTTAAAAACACCCATCACCCCCGTACGTTAGTCAAAATAAATGTGCCTGACACGTATAAAAGGCACATGGTGATGAATCAAGGACACATTCCACTACAGAATGAGCTATAAACTGTGTACTAACCAGATACAGCCTCATCAGGACATTTACCTGATGAACTCACATGATGATTGTTCTATCTAAATATCTAAATGCTGACACAGTTCTTTTTAACTTGTTTTGTTGCAGACTTCTAGTCTAATCTTGATTAATATTGATTACAACTGTTAGAACAGGGGCGTCAAACTCATTTTCACTGAGGGCCACATCATCATAATGGTTACCCTCAAAGGGCCAGATGTAACCGTCATACAGAATAAATGTAACTAAATGTAACCAAATATAATGTAAAATAAAGGTAACTACTCCGAAACATATTGCTAAATAACTTTCTGTATTTATTACTTATTCAAGTTACAAATATGATGCATTATATATGTAACCTGGTCCACGATGGTGTTTCTTGACAAACTAACAGTTTTAAGAGTCTGTATCTGGTCAGGGCAGACCTGCTCACACACCTTCAGCATGCACTGCTTCAAAAACACACCCTCAGAAAAAGACTTTTTCAAGTGATTTCTTCAGCCACAATAAAACTAGCTTTCACTGCCTCATCGTTTTTGGTTGTGGCATTTCTGAACACATTCGGCTGCGATCACAGTCTCAATCTCAATTTCACTCGTCGCATGATGCATATACAATGATACACTGCGATCTAGTGACGGGATGCCGTCACTTTGCGGGTAACGCAATCACCATGCATTGTGGGAAATGTAGTTTATGGTCAACGCACGCCTTAAAGCAGCATAGACCTATTTTAACACAGATTTTTAAGACCAATTAATCACTCGCGGGCCACATAAAATGACGTGGCGGGCCACATCTAGCCCCCGGGCCTTGAGTTTGACCCATGTGTATTAGAACAACAACAGGAGGAGGTCATGCACACTGTATACATTTCTGTGAAAATCACACTTTGCACTGAATACCATTACCTGTGATAGCCTTTTGTTCAACTGATCTTCATCATTTAAGTCTCATCACTCGAACTGTTGTTAATTGATCTTAAGTACTGGGATGAGGTGGCGAAGGCTAACCTCAACATATTTGTGGTTAAAAAAGGAGACAAAACAAAACAAACATATATATATAATGAGGCGTACTCAATGTGTGTTCCATCTACCTTCCCTGTGATCCCTTTGATCTGCCCTGTCAATTCATCCCCTATGGGTGAAAAGTAAGTGCATAAAACAATAAATATTTGAAAAAGTATAAAGAACATCAACATGGAAGTACTTACACAAATGTCTTGAATGAGAGAAAACAAACTAGAACTAGAAGTAAGTGAAAGTACTGTGTGGGGCTGTGTACTGCTTTGAAACAGTGTGTGTGTGTGTGAGTGAGTGACCTTGGTGAAATGGCTGCAGGTGGTGAGTGTGTGTGAGAGAATGTGGGTTTTCCAGATAACCCACATTCTCACTGACCTTGTACCGTCTCTGTCTTCTCCTTTATCCAGGAATGAGCTCACGTTCCCCGTCTCTTCAGGGGGAAACACTTGTTGAACATGCTGCGTTGTGAAATGTATCGTCCTCGCCTTCAGAGCTGAGTCAGGCCGCCTTCCAAATGCTGCAGTCTCCAGGCTCCACTGAGTGGCGGTAATGTAATTTCAACAGCAAATGTAGCCGTAGAAGAAGAAGATGATGAAGAGGCGGATGTTGGAAATGCAGCGGATGTTTATGTTTATGGAAACGTTGTTGACAGTTCAGTGCCGGGAATGACGCGTGTAATCTCATTAAACCTGCTTTATTTCACAAAGTTAATGTACGCGAACGCCTCAGACACCGGAGGAGACAGATAGCTGCGGATTTGCTGTCACTTGACGTCAGGTAGCTTACACGAGCTAACAAGCTAACGCGGACATTGTAACTTCGAGTGCTCTCTACAGTGTTGTGTTGTGTTGTGTTGTGTTGTGATTAACCCTGAGAGAAACACACACAAATAAAGTTGTGTTTTTGTGACATGATACAGTTCTCGTCTACTTTAGGTTAACCTGTGCGTATAAAGGTTTGCAAACGTGTGGTTCACCTGTTACATGGGGGTACATGGTTTCATTCATTGGTAGTTATAAGGCTGAATGATTTGGAAGAAACCACTTCTTTTTCGATTTGATTGGTGATTGTGATTTTTCTTTTTGAAAGCAAGGCCAACTTTTTATGTCGAGTGCATTCCATTACAAATAAATCCAATGTGCTTTACACTTTAAAGCACTTACATTTCCATTTAAGTGTGTGCTTGTGTATTTATGTGTATCTCTGTTTACACTTTAAAGAAGGAGAGATTGCAGACGTGTATTTGTGTGTACCTACTATGAAACACTATGTAACAACAAAACATTATTGTAAGATATGTTAAACATATTGGAACATTCCCACAAGTGATACAACAAAATATAACTTCTACTCTATATTATATTTCAAGGATGATTTAATTACTAAATTTATTTTCACTTTTTCTCTTCTTAATGACTTCCACAGGGAGATGTCAAAAAAGGCAAAGAGAAAGCACAAGAGGTCATCTTCATCCTCCAGTGAAGAAGACAAGAAGGTGAGAGAGGTCACTGTCAATTATCGCTTACATTTTTCTAGCTACTATTTAGCTATTTATATGGCATATATATACACTGTGTAAATCAAATATGCAGAAAATGTCACTATCCCAAGTTGCAATATTTTCTGACAGGAGTCTTTATGCCATTGGGGAGGGGATGTGTACTTAAAACATGTGTTTATACGGGATTCTGTGTTTATTTTTCCTTGTATTTAGGCATCTAAAAGAAAAGAAGTCACCAAGAGTTGCAGAAGAGAAAAGAGGAAGCACAAGAGGTGACACATGGTGTGATGATAAATTACTTGCCTCTATTAATGTATGTTGAGCATTGTGTGTGATGTTTCCTTTTTTTTCTTCTACATGTAGCTGTGCAACGAAAGAGGAAAAGTCTGATTCTTCTAGAACTAAACATGATTCCCAAAGCAGCCGCCACATTAAAAAGCCAGTCTACAGATGGGAAGAAAAGGAAGCAACAGACCAGAAACCTTTTAATAAGGCAGAAGATTCCACAAGAACGAAGCATTTGCAATCCAACAGGGAAAATCGCTCAGAAAAAACAAAGTGTTATATTTCAGGGAGAGATAAAACTGTCAGTGGGAGTAAGACTGCGGAAAGAATATCTTCAAAACGTTTGAGCACTGACATTCAAGGTGCAGTTCCTCAGAAAACAGCAAAGATATCTAAAGACTGCATAGATGAAAAGTCTTCCCGGAAGAGCCCATCAAAATTAAAAAAGCTCACAAGCACTGGTTTGGTTTCTGTTGAACAGAAAGAGCACAGGCATAATGTACAGAAGAAGACATCCAGAGCTGAGCCACAACCAAGGTCTGGAAATGACAGTAGTACTCTTAAGATCAGGGAACCAAGCAAGATCCGACAACCAAGCAAGACCATGGAACAAGGCAAGATTGGGGAACCAAGCAAGACTGGGGAACAAGGCAAGACTGGGCAACCAAGCAAGACTGGGCAACCAAGCAAGACCATGGAACAAGGCAAGATTGGGGAACCAAGCAAGACTGGTGAACAAGGCAAGACTGGGCAACCAAGCAAAACTGGGCAACCAAGCGAGACTGGTGAACCAAGCAAGACTGGTGAACCAAGCAAGACTGGGGAACCAAGCAAGACTGGACAACAAGGCAAGACTGGTGAACCAAGCAAGACGGGGGAACCAAGCAAGATTGGGGAACCAAGCAAGACCTCCTCTGTCATCGAAGATTTAGTGCAGAAGAGAATTGAGCTGGTTAAAAAGATTTGTCAAAGAAAACAAGAGAATGAGACTAATGCAAAGACGATTCTGCTTACAGAAGCAAAATCTTCTCCTGCGTCTCCCAGAAACCTCTCTTCCATTTCAGCCAAACAGGAGAGGAGCTCAAAGCTGTGGAAGAATCTTGCTTTGATTCCAAGGAGTGTCATGTCATTGACAGCTAGCTCATCGTCTACTCAACAGCAAAAAGGTTCTTCCGCAGCACCTCGGCTTTTCAGTTTTAAAATACCAAAAAAAGTTCAACTAAGGCCAGTAGCTAGCACTGGAGACAGCCATGATGCTGTTTCTGCAAACAAAAATTTCAGACACAGAACTGAGATCTCTGGCTCTGGGGCCATAATAAAGAACTCTACGCAGGAAACAGCCCAACAACATCACAACTATTTGGATGCAAGTCAGAGTTTTTCATCTAAAATACGAGATAAGAGTTTAACCTTTTCTAACCAATTCCCAACTGTGTTCAATGCCAAGACTTCCAAGCAGGAAACAGTCCAACAACATCACAGTTCTTTGGATGCAAGTCAGAGTTTTTCATCTAAAATACGAGATGCGAGTTCATCCTTGTCAAACCAATTCCCAGCTGTCATCGATGCCAAGAATTCCGAGCAGGAATCAATCCAACAACATCACAGCTCTTCAGATGTCAGTATGGGGTTTTCATCTGAAGGACAAAATAAAAGGTTATCCTTGTCTGATCAATTCCCAACTGTCTGTAATGCCAACTCTGAGCCATGGTGTAACCAGGTAATAAAAAGCATTACTCATTTAATATAAACATTTACCACTGCATTAGGAGATCTGAAGTTAGTCCTTCATATTTAAGTTCTGTTGAATGGGTTTTTCTGCAGACACAAGTGGTTGAAGAGCTGCATCTTGCTCGCACTGAGAGGAAACTGGAGGTTGATGTTCTGCAGAGCTATGGAGAGCTGACCTGTATGGAGATAGACCCTCCTGAAGAGGCAGCAACTGATGCCTACTGTTAGTTTTGTCTTTTGCTTTTTATCTCTCACTATAAATAGTTTAAGTGACCAGTCTTTTCACTGTGTCTTGTTTATTTTTTGAATTGTTTAATTTGTTATATTCAGCAACAAATAACTGAAGTGGACTTGATGTGTCTTTTTACAGGTAAACAACCCCCTCAACAAGACCTTATCATCATTCTGGACACAAATGTTCTCCTGAGTCACCTGGATTATGTGAAAAAGATCAGGTCTCAAGGACTTGGAGGTGTGTAAAACATTTCCTAGTAATCAATGTAATTACTGTCTTGGTGTAACATTTGAGAGCTGTTAGGAGAACAGGAAGATGATCTCAGATTTTATTCTGAAAAACATATTGCTGACACAATGAGGGTAGGTGGTAGTAGGAAGTAGATGTCCAGAGAAAGATGTGTAAAGGGACATTGCATTAAAAGTATGAACTCTACCGTCTTTCATGAAATATAAAATCATCACTTCTTTCTTTCCGTTTCATGTTATTGTAGCCTTGGGTTTTCCTGTCATCCTGATCCCCTGGGTGGTGCTTCAGGAGCTGGATTCCTTAAAAAGAGGCAAAGACCTGTCTGGCTCTGTGGCTCACCTGGCCATTCCTGCCATCTCATACATTTACAACACTTTGAAGAGACGGGAACCGCACCTGTGGGGGCAGTCAATGCAGCAGGCCTCAGAGTGCAGCAGTGAGTGCTGATAAAAGGATGTACATCAACATTTTAAGCAGGTGTATTAAAACTGAAAATGGAACCTAAAGGTTAAAGCTCCATGAGCTCATATCAGATTTATTCTTGGACTTGACGGCTAATGAATATCGCTCTCTTACAGGAAATGACATGTAAGGATTACAGTTAACTTATTATTAGTTAAAATGTATGAAGAAATAATCCACCTTTTTAGGTTTGTTAGAGACTAGTAATTACATTTTTTTACATAATTGTATTTAATAGTTACTTTTACTTTAAGGTTTATGACTTCATTCCATTAATAAGTAAATGCTTGACTGTGTAGACGGTAGGTGGCACTAGCACCAAGCTCTCTAAAATCCATCATAGCATGCATTACGTGCAACTCAAGGGCAGGTTGCACCCAACATGAGGTCACCCTTTTCTAAGCTGTATGCAAGACTGATCAAACATTAATTTTACAGCTTTGGTAGTGACCTATTTTATCAATAAATAATGTAATAAATGAGCTTTATTATTAGCTGTTGCCTCCATTTCAATTGTTTTCACTTTTAAATATTCGTCTTTGTTTAAAAAAGACAAAGGACATGCTGTACTTTTGTTGCACAGACTTGTGATGGACTTACAATGGGATTTTTAGTGTTGTGCATTTTCAGTGTTCATCTCTCTGTCCTCATTGTCATGTTTTGTTCTCTGTCACATTTTGTCTCGTCTCACTGTTCCTTCCTCTTTGTCTCTGTTCCCTCTTGTCCTCAGATGGTCTCAGTGCTGAGAATAATGATGACAGAGTTCTGCACTGCTGCCTGCAGTATCAGAGTCTGTATCCAGGGTGTGCTGTCATCCTTTGCACGTGAGTACCCCCTCCCCCTACCTGTGTTCCTGCTGCTGCTGCTGTAGCAGAGTGTGTGTCACCCACAAAATAATAATGCACATGCATGTGACTGCAAGCGGGTTTCAGCCAGATAGTTCCAGTCGGATGAGAGAAAGATCGAGCCAGACACAGTAATTGAGCAAGAATAGATGTGCTGAGTCGAGGAATTTTTTTTCAGCTCAATAGCAGTGCCTGTTATTTTTTCACATTCTTTCACCTTTTGACCCAATTCTATTGGCTTGTGCTGTTTCCAGAATATGAACATTGTTTCATCCAATACTAGTGCTGTCTTAAATGAGTTGTCACTGTCACCTGATGAAAAATAATGCTGTCCCTTTTTTTCTTTTTAGTAATGATAAGAACCTATGCAGTAAAGCCTTGCTGAGTGGGGTGAAGGCCTTCAGCAAGAATGATTTGGAGGCAGAGGTTGGGAGAGCCAGACTCGGTCTTCACTCGCTGCATAACATTGAGACTCCCATGCTGCCTCATCCAAACGCTCAGATCTCACCACCAGTGCTGAGAAGGAGTTGCACGGCAGCCCAACCACATATTCAAGAGAGAGCAGACCTTTCTGTGGGAGTAGTAGCAAAACGTGAGCCAGGAATTAATGTGTTGTTCATACAAAACAGGAAACTACTTGGCATCACAGTGCAGTAGTTCATAGCACATACCATCTATACACTTGACACTCAGCCCTTCCTGTTTTCTTTTCCTTCAGTTCATGTCCAGCTGTAGTTAGTTTAACATTGATGGTGACTCTGCTCAGCTACATTAACAAATCTGACTTATAAATAAAGTTTACTAAACACACTACAAAACAAAACAACTCTCATGTAGAGTCTTGCTATTGTCTTTCACTGTGTATTCTTACATATATGTTGTGTGTGTGTATCTGATGACAGAAGAGCAGCAGCAGCAACTCGGTGGAAGGGAAGAGGAACTAAAATGGGACCTCAGCAGATGTATTTCTGAACTAGAGGAAAGCCTGCGGGACGTCCTGTCAGATGTAGTAGAGGTGGAGATGAAGGCGGCTTATGAAGACCTCTGGTTGGAGGTAAATTCAATGTCTATCTTTGAGATGACACTTTATTAACTGTTGAAATTTGCATTTTGCAGATAATTGATAGGCAGATGTCACAATATAATGTGTATATTGAACTGTACTATAAATACCTGTTGTTGTTGTTGTTGTTGTTTTTATTCTGCTAACAGATAGTTTGTCTAAAACCACCTTGGACTCTTCAAGATGTCCTCCAATGTTTGAAAAAGCACTGGATCGCCGTCTTTGGGCACATTGTCCCACGGAAAAAGCAGCAAACGGTTTTAAATCTCATCGAATTTTTCAAATCAGGTATGTAGGTTGGATCTGTATTGCAACCTTGACTGCTCTTTCAGTTCACCTAATGTCGAAACAATGTCGAAATGTGATATATTGGTCTGGAAAGAACAGATTGTGCAAGCATGTCTTAGTAGATAACCAGATCAGGTAGATGTCCATATTGTAGGTCAATGTTTTTGTTGATTTGGGTTACAGCTGCTGTAAACTGTCTTGTGAGTCTGGGCCATAGTCCAAACTCCTGCACACTCAGTGTATAACTGCTGTGTGAACTGCAACTGAAAATTGGAATTAATACAACAAATAAGCCTCTATGAATTAAAATGAAACCTTTTCCTCTTTATCGTTGTGTTGTCATCAGCTGTGACGTTGAATATTGCCGACACAGGATGCAGTAAATAAAGGTGTTTACCTCTCACTGTAAATTGTTTTGTTTAGCACACTCTGTTGCTTTGCGTTTAGATAGGCTCGATAACATCACACACAGTGCCTGTTTCCTTGGGACTGATTTTAATCTTTGCTTTGAATGTGAACAACAGTTTTGAAAAGAGGAAAAGAGCCTTGACATTCACACGTACAAACAGAGCAAAGCAGAGTTCCCCTTGCTGTCTAAATGAAAACTAAGATATTCTGTGTTCCACTGTAACACTCAGGTTTTACGTTTAAGTTCAGAATTCAGAGATTGTTGGAATAAAACCTCTTAATATCTAATATTTCAGCATAAATAAATGTTTTTTCTTGTTGAGATAGTGACTCACCTCGACTATGTGGTCTGAATTGCACTGCGCTAAAACCCTAAAGGACTACATACAAAATTAGGTCATGTGTTAAAGCAGGACACGGAAATGTGTGTCAGAAAGATGCTGAGTTGCCCACTGCAGCCTTTCTTGCTCTGCGCCTCATCATTGGATATAATTACATTTGCATAGTTTTGTGTGTGTGTGTGTGAGGGCACACGTCAGTCTCTGATTTATCAGCCTCACCACTGGCACAATGGTTTTTAAGCCATCCAAGAATGTTAATAGCTTAAACAATAAGAGTTTTGCTCATGTTCTGTGTCTTGGTTCACAAGCATGAGTCTGGAATTCATGGTACTACGCAGCCTGGCTCTGTGCCTTGTAGAGTTGGGTGAGGTGGAGGAGGTGGGGGTGGAGGAGGGGTAGGAAAGGAAGGAAGACGGGATAAACTGTGTGTGAGGCTGAGAAACAAATGTTGGAGTGGAAAAGTACTGCATGTGCTTTTCTGCTCTCCTCTGAGAACAGGCGTCTCAGTGTGTGTGTGTGTGTGTGTGTGTGTGTGTGTGTGTGTGTGTGTGTGTGTGTGTGTGTGTGTGTGTGTGTGTCTGTGTGTGTCTGTGTGTGTCTGTGTGTGTCTGTGTGTGTGTGTAGCTGTAGCCGCTTGTAGCTAAACCTGAATACAGTGTGGACTGTGCAGATTCATCATACACCTCTAAAGTAACAAAGCTTATTTTTAGGGTGTTTGATAAGGGTAGGGTTTATGGATTGGTATGCAGCTGTGATGATAAGAAACCGAATAATAAAAAGTCTATTGCCAATAACAATACAAGTGTGTGAAGCTGGCTTGTTCTGAGTTCCCGTCTGCAGGGCTTTGTCTTCTCTAATACTATTCATTCATTCATAACATGTTACTCTCAGAGCGTAAGACACACCTTTTTCCTTTGTCTCATTCACACGGCTTTTGTTTGTAAGTGTGCTCGTACGCACTGTTTCCAGTTTTTGGGAACACAACTAAAATAGATGCGGTGTAATACAATGGTTCTTAAAATCTTTGGAAATTTGGCACACACAGTGCACATACAGTTATTGCAATATCAACATAGAAATTATATACTTATTGCAAAGTTTATTGAGCTTATTTGTGCCAAGAACTTACTATACAGATAGATTACTTTAAAAAAATACATATATTTTATACTATACTTTCTCCCAACATTGCATAGAAATTGACCTAGTTTCACAGGTACATTGCTGTTGGATGTACATTATTGTGGTCAGATTTATTATTAAAATATAATCTTTTCCATGTATTTATTTGTATATTTCGAAAATCCAGATAATACGTGATAATACATATTTTTCAGTAGAACGGTGTTGTTGGAATGACAATAATGCAAACAATATGCATATATGTTCCTAAAATTGTGCAGCCCTAGCTATTATGTTCACTTCTTTTGATGCTTTTGAACATCGTTTCTACCAATAGGGACGATTGCTTGTGTACAGTAAATCTCAATGTGCATGTCTCTGCTCTAATGTAGTAATCTGATTCTTCATATGTATCTACTATATATATGTTTGTTTTCAGGTAAAACAGCAGACTGTGATGCTACCTTATCAGCCCTTCGAGAAGCTAAGGAGCTTGTGACAGCGTTTGGGAAAAGTTCAAGCCGTGCGGCCAGTGCTGTTTCCACACTGGACAACATTTTTCGTGATTTACAACCTCAGGTCAGTGATAAGCACATTTGAAGTTTCAGTGTACCTCATTCAATCAGAACTCCCATTTATTTATGACACACCTGATTTTTACAGACAGTATTCGTCATCATTTAGAGCCAAAGAAATATAAACATTTTCTTTTCTATCAGTTTTCTCTTTTGTATACTGTGTCTATACCTGGAGAGAGAGAAAGGGAGGCTGTTGTCGTTTACGTATAAAAGCAACCAAAACAGCCATTACACTAACAGCAGGGTGTGTTTTGTTCGTACACACAGACTAATTATTTTACACAGTTGGACTCTGTTTAACCTATTTCAGATTGAATAACAGCTCCATCTGTTTGTGTGTGTGTGTGTGTGTGTGTGTGTGTGTGTGTGTGTGTGTGTGTGTGTGTGTACATGTATGTGTAGGGGGAATCTCATCATGCCTGTGATGTTGTCATGAATGATGATGATGAGGAAGACAGACAGCCCATCTGTTCTCAGGTCTCTCATCAGGAAGTGTGGGCCCTGTTTGAGAACATCTGGTGTCACGTGTATCAGTTAAGGTTGGTGTAATGGGATTTTTAATGGAAACTCTGTTTTAACTGATATAATATAATATATCCGTTAAAACAAAATTTCCCTCATCTGCATACTATGCAAACATTTAAGCACAAAAGGTAGAGGGAAAAAGTCAACAACAAATGGTCAGTTGACTAATACACCACAGTCTATTTATGTAATTAAAAGTACAACAAACACTTGTCTGTATTTTGTTTATTTTTTTCCATTCCACTGATCTCTGAGGTCTTTATTTTCTGTCATGTTTCAGCTTAGAAGTGTTCAAAGCGCTGGGCTTCGACTGTAACACCATGCAGAGTGTTCAGCCAGCGGGATGCTCCCAGCCACCACAGGATGCCTTGGCTTGTTTGCACAAACTGTCCTCCATGGTCTCACAGCTGCTTCAGGCCTTCAGCAGGTATCTTAGCCTCCTGTCATCAGTGCTGTCTGACATAATGACCTCTGAGTCAACTTCTTTTCTGTCTGTTAAATGAGTTGTGTTGAGCATTTTGATTTCTCACAATTGTGACTCTGCCTTCAGAGAATTGAATGTGTGATAATTGTTCTGCTGTCACATCTCTGGCTCTCTCACCCAAGTGAGTGGTTGCAGCGTGTTTTCCTTTAGATGTTGTTATGCAAAGAATCCAAAGAAAAAAACATTGATTGAACATTGATCTGGTGACATCTCTGCTCCCAATCAAATACACGCACTTCTACTCACATGTACAGTATGTTGGTAGTAGCTGATATCAGTGACAAAACATTCCAACTACAATAACAGACTGATGTTATTGACTGCGTTGGAAGATAAAAACCTTCAATTGAGTCTCACCAATGATTTAAACAAATCGATCAGTTGTTGTCTTGACCACTCTTGATTGACAATCCCAATCATCTTTATCTCTGACAAGAGATTTGGATTTAAAATTTGGACTAGTCTCTCGATAAGTATACTGTCCTTTATCTATCTATACCAGCCCTTCTACCTCCTATATCCTGGTTATGTGTGTGTGACGTGTTGTGTGACCTCACAGCTCTCTGGTCCAGCTCTGGCACTAATCTGCTTGACCTCGAAACTTTGCTTTATCACCTTTCCCGTGACGCAAACAGGTGGCTCTACACTAAAAGCACTGTGTCGTTCACTTCTGTTCAGTTTAACCGCTGCTGTCCCACACCACACGTGTCTTACAGCACAGGTTTCCTGATGACTCACATTTAACCACCAAGCAAAAGCCAATTCAAATACATTCAAATCTATTCAAGCAATCACAATATTTGATATTTACATATATTTTCTGATGTAAGTCTTTAGTGTTATTTAATCTCCCACTCTTGTATAACTCCCGCCCCTCCCTCTGTATTACATGTACATATACAACATCAAAACACCACTCAGACCTAAGGTCCAGTACATTATTCATTCCCTGTGCGGGATTTACTGTGACATTTTGACTCTCTTTGAAAGCGGGAGATTAAAAGCCCAGCTATTCAAACGGCAAAGTGTCTCATGTCATGATATATCCCTCTGTTACAACCAGGTGAATTCTTATAGAAAAATCTATTGTAGATGTTTGTATGTTTTGACATGTTCCCGAAAATAATTAGATGGAAATAAATATGGAAAAAATACAATCATTTATCGTTTTTATATTCTCGAGAGCTGTTTGTGTAAACAGAATATATTCACTGCCTGAGAACCAAGTTAATTTTCCGCTTGTGGTTTGTGTAGATTTGTACATGGTCATAATACTTGTGTTGATATGTTTCTTGGCTTGCTTTATTTCCTGCTTGATGTCTCTGCTTGCTTTGATGTGCAATCTTTGCTATGTTACTTCATATAGAAACAACTTGAGTTGCTGAATCTGTTAACCAAGTACAAAGGATTTCTAATTATAATTATAATTATTTGGACAATAACTGCAAGGTGTGTTTTTAGGTGTTAGGTTTTTAAAACTGTAGAGCGTGAGAAAGGTGATACCTCCATTGTGCAATGGGTTCTCAGCTCTGTGGATATAAAACAAGCAAACATGCCTTTATAAGCCACTATTCCCAAGTGACTCTCAAGTGCCCTCGATTACCACTCAAACAACCACTCTAGCTCTCTGATTATGCCATTTTGGCCATGCAGTATATAGATGGTACTGAATTACCTGCATGTCCTTACTCGGTGGAATAGTGTGTGTTTTCTCCTTGCACTCCCAGCTTCCTCCACCAAAATACATGCAGATTGTGGTTAGGTTAATTGGAAACGATAAATTGACAGTAAATGTTTGTAATTGTGAATTGAACTGTTGTCTGTCTCTGTGATGGACTGGTGACCTTTCCAGATGCCAGAGTGAGTCCTGGCACCTGGACCTTGATAGGATCGATGGATGTTCTTGCAACACCTGTTGATTGATAGAACATCTGTTGAAGTGGGTGTTTGTGAAGAGGAACAGTGCACAAACCTAATTTGTGATGACGATTTATATATCTTTTGCAGCTTTTAGTGAAAATTAGACACTAAATTGACAGTGAGTTTGAGAGTGGATGGTCGTTTGTCTCTATATGTGGCCCTGTCATGGACCTGTCCAGGGTTTAACCTATTCCCCCCTTCTTTCGCCCCATGTCAGCTGAGATTGGCACCAGCGCAACAAGAGACTGTTGTTCCAAGACTTTATGTTATTTTCCACAAATGCGTCTGTGTGGAGCTCGGTTCTGCAGTACTACTTTTGAGTCTCTTTCAGGACCATAAATGGGTTTTCTTTCATGCTGCAGGTGTAGTGTGTTCTGGGCTGATTTACCCTTTGTTTGGCTGTAGGAAAATATCTTATACTTCACAGTGCCAGAATACATATAACACTCATTATGCTTGCCCTAGTGCATGATATAAACAGTAAAAGTGTTGAGTACTGTGAGTATTTTGGCAGCTTCTTGCTGCTATAACCCCGTCTGCACGGTGTGTAAACATAATGTGCTCGTACCTTTGGGCTTCTGTCTGCATGTGTGTGTGTGTGTTGGGCTGCCCAAGTACAGTTGCCTAAGCTGTAGCCACACTCAATTTCATGTGTTTGAGCACAGCGATGACTCACCTCCCTTCATCTACCCTCTTGCTCATTTTTTATTCTGAGGATTTAAAAAAAAAAAATTTTGGACTCAACTCAAATGGTCATTTCCTCCTCCATCTGTTGCACTCTTTTGCTGTCATTACTTTTTCTCTTCATGCCTATGTTGTTGTTTTATTGTATATGGTTACTAATAGTGACATGTACTTGTGTTTGTGTGGATGAAGGTTGCATTATGAGTTGTGCTTAATTGCATGGTGAAGAAAGAATGGATGCATGAATGAACCTTTGACGAGTCATGTGCTCCTGCTGTTTGCATATTTCAGTGTATTCAGACTTGCGTCATAAGAGTAAATCCTGAACTGTCACAAAAGATTAAGGATGATTATTACACTTAACTTAATTTGCTCTTCACTGTTTTCTCTTGTGTGTGTTCTGCATAATGACTGAAGCCATACTGGGAAATGACAATATTTGTTTCTCTTCTTTTGTTCTTCAGTGTCCTGTCCTCTGTCCCCAGTTTGGAGGAAGTCCAGACACTGCTCAGTATTATCACCTCAAATAAGGTTGGCACTGTTTCTCAGTTGTTGTCATACTGTTAAATATCACTTTAATCACCCGCCGCTTGACATTTTACCCCCTGTAGGTTATGTGACCCTCAGCTTCACATGTTAATCTTAACCTCTTGCTTGTTTTCTTGGTGTTTTAGATTGTGAATGTGGATTTCAGTTTGACAGCCAAAGACCTGCTTGACTGTTTCTCACAACAGGAATACAGGTAGGAAAAACTCAATTTTTTTCATTCCATAACTAACACGTTCTCTCTCACTCACTCGTCTTCTACCACATGAGGGTCATAGTAGGCACTGTCCATCACAGGGTCAGACAAACAACCATCCACTTTCACACTCAGTCAATTTCGAGTCTCCAATTTGCCTAATCCCCAAATCCACATTTCTGGACTGTGGGAGAACCCAGAGAAAACCATAACTAACACATTACAATAACAGATTTATAATTTTATTTTACATTAAGCTGAGCTGCATGCTTTTTTGTAAATATTGCATTGGCTTGAACATGACAGACTCTGCCCACATCTATTTCAAGTCAGCAAAGAGGAGTTATTTTTTAAAGAAAAATTAGGCTAGGCAAAAAGTTGTTGACATTAATTAATGCAATATAACCGTCTTGAATAGACAAATAAGAATTCAGTGGAAGAAAACAATTCTTTATTTGCTTTGATTGTTTTACCTCACATTGGTGAAATGTTTCACTGTTTAACAGTTTAGGGTTAGAGTAAGGGGTTAGGGTTATGGTATCATTGCCATAATTAATGATGTCTTTAGCTTCTACAAGGAGCAAAAATCTGTCTTAAATTATCCTTCATGATCATTTTGGACATCAACTGATTTGAAAAAGTTTTATTGTATTTATCTTTTTGAGCATCTTTACTTTTTTTGTCTTTTTGTAACAGCTACTGTTACCTAACAAATGACAAATGTAACATAAGTAAGTAAAATGCTCTAAAAAAGAAATGTATGTGTCTTTGGCAACACAATTATCTCCTGTGGTCAAGTCCCAGCCTGTAGAGCAGTACATTGAAATAGTTGCTGTTATACTCTTTGACCCCTGTCTCTCTGGGAAATCAGATGGATCCATTGACTCAATACACACAGATTGTGCTGCAGTGATACCAGTCTATTTGTTGAGTGCAAAAGGAGGACAGTGTTTGGCGTGACACGCACCCACTGAAATTGTTTAGTCCATGTCCTCGGACCTCATATCACAATCAAACATTCTCAAGTTCTCGGTGTTCTTTTGTTGCAGCATGCCCAGGCATGTTGTTGTTTTTCCCATTATCACAGCTGTTACTCTGTAACACTAACCCTCTGCCTAGATATCCCCAGCAGAGCTCTAACAAAGTTTGTGGCCATGCCAACTCTTCCAAACACCAACGACACAAATGATTAACACACCTCTCTGAAGGAATACTCTGTGGTGTTAACCTCAATAAACAAACAGGACACACTGCACTCAGTACCAGGCTGGTAATAAATGAAAGTTTAATGTTCGTCTGAAGTTCTCCCTAATCACACGTGTTAATCAAAGTTAGTCCTACATTGGGATGTAAGTATTAGAGTGAATAAGACTCACATGAGAAGTAAGTAGCTTAATCTGTATCTCCCTGTATCTGTGGTCAAAATCACTCGATCTGATATCAGACGATACAATCCTAAAATCCTATATATATCGCATGCTTCACTATGCACAGACTGTAAAAGTGTAAATAAAAATCAGCAAAAGCATTTTACCTGTCATGTTTGGGTTGGTTTATTTCTTCTCAATGAGAGAACAATATGTGTTATACAGGTGGAGAATTATGACTCATAGTTTCTCATAGTTCGTAAATGGTTTAAATTACTGTATCAGACTAAAAGTTTGTGTTAATTCCATTAATCTCAAGGTTAGGCTTCAATTGTCTTAAATGCAGTTCTTATACGTGTCTTAAATATGTTTTAAATAGACTTGTTTTGCTATCACACTGCAAATGAAACCAGAGCCAATTAGGAAATGATATCATAAATGATATCATAAAATGTTACTAGTGCACACACACACACATTCTAGTAGAGCAGTCTTATTAAGGACACACATAGACATAATGCAGTCGTCCCTAACCTCTTATTTTGACCTGAACCAACATGAGCTAACCCTAACTTAACTTTATTGTAACCTTAACGCTTAAAAGCCATGTAGACCGGTTTAAATCACATCTGTCCTCGCAGCTTTGTTGTTTGCCAACTATATATTTTAACCAAATAGTTGTTTTATTTGAAGTGTGTATGTGTTAAAGTTGCGAGGGTTTGTTAGTGAACAATAAATAACCAGCAACAATTTAAGTAACCGTTTTATTATTTGTAAAGTGGATTCCAGCCTTTTGGGTGTATGCGTCCATCGTCCTTCTGTGTGTTAACTTCTTTATAGTGGCACAGATGAGCTTTACCGGGCACTCGGCTGTCACGTCATCCCAGCTTTTGTTAGAACGGACAGAAGCTGAAAGTTATAGCGAAGCTGGCCGTGTGGTGATTGTAAATGTTTTATTTGTCACATTCACTGTGAAGTGATCTCGGCCCTTTTGCTCGGCGGGCTACACTATCCACGCTGTTAAATATTTGATTTCTGCTCAGCGCAGTAGCAGTGATGTCATACGTTATATAAATCCTGAGTGAGGCCCTTAACTGCATCACGCTCCGTCAGACACTCTGAGCTTCCTGTGAACGCTGACCTCATAACAGATAAGCTTCCAAAGAAGTGGGAGCGATTAGAAATGTCAATAGAGTAGCTGTCAAAGCTTGATAACAAAACAAACCTAGGCAACCTGTATTTCTTTATTATATGCATTGAACCTTTTTTGTATTTATTCTCTTTGTTGTCGTTTTAACATGGCTTCTATATACTGTAGTGATTATGTACATAGACAGCACTTTGATGTTTTTATAGAGGATATAGTTTATGTCTGAAAGAACTGACTCTTTAAGCGAGTGGGAGGGAAAGGAACAAAACAAAACAGCACAAACTGAATATGTGCAGCCTTGCACGTCTTTCCACCTGCGTGTGATTGTAACTTCTGTCCATGTGCGAGAGGCTCTTATTGTCCTTGTCTCTTTTGAGAACATCTGTGTCTGAATCTGTTTTTGCAATATTATTAGGACATTGTGCAATTTTGCTGCATGTGGCTTTTTTCCAACCCATGAAAATGTCATCAGGGCTGCAGTCTCTTTGTCTTCAAACCCTAACCCTCAGCTGCTGTGGTTAACCACAGCTGATAGTAAAATAGCAAATTAATCTTTTGTCCATTCATCTCTCTCTCACTTTTGCATAATCTGAAAGGCAAGTTTGCATCTTGCATATGGTTTCTTAAATAATTCATAGACTCTCTGACAACAAACAACCTTACACATCAGCTCCTTATCCTCTACGGTCGCCCTTAGTCCTATTTAGTCCTATCATACTGTATATTATACACTGTGTGACTGTGTGGGGGTATGGGAAAACACATATACTGTAAGACTCACACACAGTCCTTTACCGTACCACAAAAACAGCTCATCGTGAGCCGGGCAAACCCATTATTTATTCAGCTAAACACACTGAAATTTAAAGATTTAGTAGACTGCAATTTAGCACAAAGTATCCAGAGAGTGTTTAAAAATGAGGGACAGACAATAGAAACGAGAACATTCATGTCTGAAAAACCAAATAAAGTATTGTTTGTCAATCAGGTGGTCAAACATTAGACTACTTAAAGACTGTGATTTCATTTTGCAGCATACTGTAAAAAAAAATTAAGTCAATAGAAATATTTTAAAACTACTTCTGACACAATCTGTGTGGTTGTTATCACTACTAGTGCAGTGCCCGTAGGAAGTGTGTATTCCTATAGTGGGAGCTGAAGATTTTTTTAGTTATGGTAATGCATGATAAGGAACGTAAAGGCTAACATAATACGTGCACTGCACTGGCATGACTGACAGTCACAACAGCTAGCTACGCTAATGCTAATGGAAAATGAAAACATTAGCGTTGTGCCTAATGAGGTTGAACAGTGTTTGCATTATGTTAGCCCTATGCTAATGCTAATCGTAGGTTCGCCAAGTGAGCTGCAAAGTAGTAGCATGCTAATGCAAAATAAATATGTGCTCGAGTATTGGTGAATGGACACCTCGTCATTTCAGTATAACACCATGTTCTGCGTTGAACCGTGTGAAAATGTCTCACTTGTGAGGACAGCCTCTTCACTCCCACCTCCCAGCTCCAGACAGCACAGATGCTGCTGATGAGCTGCTGCCTGTATGGTGTAGCGTGATAAATCAGTAAAAATTTAAATTTCTCCAAAAAATTGGAAAATCAAGGATGCAGACCATCGGGCCATGCTCAACCCATATGTAAAGTCCTAACGGTCAGTGAGATTTGCCCGTCACAGACAGATGCAACTTGCTTATAGATAGATAGTCAGAAGAAAAAGAAGAAATAAATTAGGCTTTTATTTAAGGTAAGAGGTTTGGTGTAAAGAAGCTTTCATTAGTCATTAGTCATTTTGTCTGCTGTCAAATGAACTGACATAAATATCAATCTTTTAATACTGACTTTTATGTAAGTCAAATAGACTTAGTCTTCTTAACAGGACACTGTTTAAGAGAAGATTGACTTTTGCCAAACAGTTAATTGAGAAAAATATGGATTAGAGTCATTTAGAAGCTACATAATCATTCTCTGTTGTGATCTGGAATACTAATTTATCATTCACTGCTGTAATTAGACTGCACCAAAACCCTGTCACACCTCTTAGTTCATTGAATGTTTTATAAGCAAACCCAGTGACCTCCACCTATTAGCAACTGCTCACCCCGGGAGGCTGATTTAGACGGGGAAAAAAGCAAAACTATTTCAAAAGAATATCAACTCTAATCATAATAACTTTATTTGGAGAACCTTATTTTCAAGGGTTGCTGTAGGATTCTCTCAGAAACTGATTTTGTTTGTCTGAGCTTTTTCATTTTAGTATGAAAAGAAGAGTTCAACTGAAAATCCTGTTTTGTCACAGTAGATTGTGAAAATATCCACGCATTCCAATTTAATTAGGTAAGAGAATTTCTGTCACACAAAGCAACACGATTGACGGGTGGAGCGCAGCAGTCAGTTATGTCAGTTATGTCAGCAGTCAGTTATGTCATGTCACCGTGTTGTGCGGTTGAGTGTTGAGTTCAGTACAAATTTCTTCTGTCTGTCTGTCAAACACGTATAGGCCTGTTATGTAACACACAGAAGCCGAGCGGCCCTGTACTGAATTCACGCGCGTCACTGAATTTGTACGATTCAGTCTGCGTACAAAAGACAAGTTTGATGATTAATGTGTCTCCGTTGCGTCTCTAGAGCAGGAAGCTTTTCACACAGCCCTCCTCTGTCCATGAAAAAAGGGCCACAATGGAAAACTAGAGCAGCTGACACAGACCAACCTGTTGTTTACACTGGTTATAAAAACACACAGCTGCACACCGGGATGGAGAAGGGAAAGTAGACGGAAGAAAGCCGTGGGTGTGCGCGGCCGGCAGCAGATTTTGGTCTATTTTTCCCCCTCTTCTCCTCGCTGGAGTTACATAATGTTCCGATGGAAACAAAGCAGAGGAGGAAACAAAACACGCAACAAGCTCCCTCAGTGTCTCCACTGCTACGCTGCCGTTGCCAAGACAGAGCAGCCTGTATGTGTATGTGTGTGTGTTTTCACAGAGAAGACTGGTTGTGTGCCGTTGGCATGGATCTATATGGACCAGAAAAGTGTAAATGCGCTGGAAAAGCAGTGAGCGACGCAGGAATGCGGAGCTCGTAGAAGCTGCAGCTTCCACAGGAGCTCTTTTGTCTGTCAGGAACACAATCAGCACACAGAAGGTCACGCTCATAGAGAGGAGGGTGACCAGCAATTCACTCTGTTTCAAGGTGAAATTTCACAGCTCATCAGTCTTGCAGTGTGAAAAGAGTCATATATTCCAAGGCTCTACATTCACCTGAAATCTATCAGGCCTTTATTAAAACGCATCAAAAAATAAACCCATGTAATACAAGTCGCATGCATACATCCTTTCATAAAACCACCATACTAATCACCGATTTGTTGTTTTTTGAAACAAAACAACGCAAATGCCTTAAAAGAAATGTATGCATTTTGGATCACAACATTTGCCAGGTCTGAATCTGCAGAATATAAAACGTGTCATTAAAACTGAAATTAAAAAATTTAATAGGTGGAAGTTGTATAAACTGGAAGTTAGCAGGTTTAAGCTCATATTTCTAAAATGTCCAAACAGTATATTTAGTATATGTATACTGGACATTGCATTAGACAGGCCACAGGTAAATTTAAGAGACTTAATGAGATTATTTATGTTATTTTAATTATTTAAATATAAACTAGATAAATATTGAACAGCTGAAATTGGGATAAGGAAAAAAAGACGTTTCAGAATCCACACATTTTATAAAACTATGTTGCAACTTACATCAGTTCATGTAACATAATATAACATAACATAACATTTAAAAAAATTATAATAAGGATAAACGCACTAAATCATTGTTTTTGTCAAACTGAAGGATGCCTGACTAACCTGTGAAACCTGTGTCATGTCTTAGTGATTTATAATTATTCAAACAACCAGTTTGACGTTGTTTAGTCGGGACAAAGCGTTTCTCCAGTTTTGTGTCGAAGGCAGTGTTTTTTCTTTCTTTTTGTGTCTCTCTGATGTCGTGTTAATATGTCACGTGGCATGGCCTCATGGTGTCTTCTGAACACATGGCCTATCCACTGCCACACCTATCCTGGGCTTTCTGCTGTGGATCAGTGGTAGAGTGGCTCGTCTTCTAACGCCAGTCTACATTATTGACACGTCTCTGGGCGAGATGCTTAATCCCAAGTTGCTCCTGATGGCATCGTGTGAATGGGTTTGACAGATGTGTGTGTGTGAGGAAAAAAAACAAATGAATGGGTGAATGTCAAAACTGTCCAGACTAAGCCACATATATATACATATATCCACATTAACCGTTTAACACATAAGCCTCAAAATGTCCATCTCGACTTTTTTGCTTTAACCATTAAAGGGCCAGAAAATGTCCAATGAGTAAGTGCTTTTGCCTATTTTCTAGAATAACGTTCAATCGCTCTATGTTTAAATACTGTTTTAACAATTTCAAATGACGAAAAACAAAAACCTGTACCAGATTTTGCGTGTTAAATTTGAAATGTGAACAGTGCAACACATATTTAAAATACCATTTGTTTGAGTTTGTCCAAAAACAGGCCCCAAAAAAATGGAAACTATGTACAGGTATTTTTCCAACCTCTCTGGTGACAAAGACGCTGATTTGCCGGCTTCCTGCAACAGCACGAGAAAAATTACCGTAATAACCACATGTTGACGTTGACTTTGACTCGCAACTTCTCCGCTTTTAGAAATCGTTGGAATTTTCCCAGATAGCACAAACCGTCGCGTAATCACGGCGCTGTAAAGTACGCTCAGGTGTTAAAGGGTTAACGATAAAAAAAACGTTAACGTTACACATTCAATCTATAAATGACAAAAAACTAACTGAAATATCAATCAAAAAGTGTATTTTACAAGTGTAATTAAAACACTAAAGAAGCTTATTGTTGAATTGAATGCAAATGTGTATTATTATCAATATGTCTCTGTGCTACAAATCTGCTGGTGAATGTAATAACGTCCGATCACTGTGTTTGCAGGGAGAAGCTGAGAGTTGGAGGGACGCAGCTGCTGCGGTTAAAAGAGGCTCTGGATCGTTGTGTGGAGTTCTCAGGTCAGAGCATCACCTTCACCGCTCAACACGAGTGGAGCAGCAGTGTTGGGACATTTGCACATCAACCAAACAGAAGCCTCGAATAAAGCAATACTGTTTCCTCCAAGGACAATACTTTTAGTTAAAGGGAGGTTTTTCTACCACATTACTGTATACTTTTAAATACCGTGTGGAGCCGATGGTGATGTTGTGTTCTCCTGTAGAAGGTCAATCATTTTGTTGAACGGAGCTTGTATGTTTAGTTTTGTTTGTATCAGGCTGTTTTCCACGATCTCGAGTTCCTTTTTCAACATTGTTTCACGTCCATTCACATATACGTTTCCTTTGCATCATTGATTGATGTCAGTAAGTCAGCGGTTTCATATTTTATATTTTCCAGGTGTGAGCAAGTTCCGTATTTAAGCACACATTAAATTATTACTTTGATAACACTAACTAATCGTGTCAAAGAACTGGTTTCCATTATTATTGGGTTTCTTTTTTTTTTTTAACCACGTGAATGTCTTCAAGCTTCAGAACTCCGTTGAGTCAGCGTTGAATATTTAAAATATATTTATTTTACAATATTTTATACTTGTGTATGAATATACAGTGCTTAACACATGTATTAGACCACATGACATTAAAACTAAAATTGTTGTGGTTATTTATTTGCCAAATAACAAACTGAATTCACCATTTTATACCCAAACTTGAGCCGACTCACTGATCATCTTCAACCACTAAAACTCATGTTTCTGTTCAGGAATGTAATTAAATAACTTTAATTGAACATCTTAATCAACAGTTGATAATGTGCTTTACTATACTTTTCAGTTTTTTTTCAACAGTACATTTGAAATACATGCATAACAATAATAGTTGTGTTTGAGCATTAAAAATATAATTTCTCTTAAAGAGCTTCTACATCCTGGTGTATTAATCATTACAGGAACAACAAATGATATTGATAATTACCAATGCTGTTCATTTGGGTGGTCGTCTAATACATTTGTGAAGCACTGTAGAATATTTTAACCTGCACTGACATTATCATCATTATAAGAGTCATTTCATGGGGAACTGTGTCACAAAAATCACAAAAATTGGGTTTTTTTCAGACCATTTCTTTCTCTGTAGATACAGAGGAGCACACACGCACACACAGTCACGCTAACAAAACAGAAAACAAACATTTGATTGTGCAGAGTCACAGTGACAGACGGACGGGCCGAGTGGGGGGAGGCGGACACTTGCTAATTTACATATTTACTGGTGCACGAAAAAAAGAGGGCGAGGTTGTGTCGTCCGAACACGTTTGAAAGCCCCCGAAACCGTGTTCCTTTTAGTCGCAGAGAGGAAATATATCGGGATTTATGATGCTTACCTTTACACGGCGGCCATGTTTGGCATGTTTCAGCAGGTGTGGCTGATCACGCTAACGACGGCACTGTTCAGTTCATCGTTGATTTAATTAGGCACACCTGTGCTAACCTGTCCACATCCAAATCACTGTGTCCATCGCTCTGAAAGGTTTTTATTGTCTGTTTTATTCAGATAATAAGTTATATATATATATATATATATGTATAATATTAAATATGTAATAAAACCAACAGTAATTGTGAGAAGCTGCACCAAAAACCACTGATGATGTCGTGTTTTCGCGTTCCTTTTTGGAAATGAAGGATTAATATTGAGGCTAATGTCGAAGTGAAATTGTTTTCATGCACAAAATCTATTTTTATTTCTAGAGTTGTACGTTTTTACGACAAGACATTAAATATTTTCAAAGTACTTTATTGTCTGCGATTTGTGTTATTTAACACGTCTGCTGACTGTTTTTAGTCTCGGCCACAACCACTTTGCCTTGTTTTAAATGGCTTTTCCTGTAGTTGTGTGCTGTTGTACAGTAAGTGTGTATTTCTACATTGATTAAGTGATTAAGGGGATTAGAGCTCAGGTGACGACGTGCAGACAGGCTGATTACAACTGCTGCTCTGACACACACACACACACACACACACACACACACACACAGGTTTGCACAGCTTTCCTTTTAAGGACTCAGATCCACTTCCGTTCATTTGGACAAATCTAACCAAAGCCTCACCCCTAACCCTTAACCTTCACCAATTAATGCTTAACCCTAACCTTAACCTAACCACACCTAACAAATCTTGATCCTTAACTTAAACCCTATCTTCAGAAATGAGGTTCTGCCTCATTAGGATTGGGTTTTTGGTCAAGGGGACATATTATACTCTATTACTCCATTAACCTAGTTCCCTGGTGTCCTAATGAACATGTCTGTGACATGCTTTGGTCAAAATACCATAAGGATGAAGCAGCACAGCAGTTCAATCACACTGCCAAAACAGCTCTGTTCAGAATGCTCTGTTTAGTAGTATCTATTTAAAAAAATAGAAAAAAATAGAAAAAAGTAAAACGAAACTTAAGGGACAGAAAATGACATCAGCCACAGAGGCTACTGGGAGCTAACTGCAGTTAGCATTTGGAAAAGTGATAATTAGGAGGCTCTCGCAGGCACATTGCCGTCATATATCATAACATGTATCCACTGGACAGATAAATCCTCTGAGGCTGGAAGTTTGCGTCGGACTCAAACTTTCAGAATAGAACTTTTCGTGGACTTCCGGTTTTTTCGGATACTGTTGCCCTCACCAGCACTCTTTGTGTTTTACGGACAAAGCGGAGCTCCGCGAGACAACAATTCCAGGAATTTAGCGCATTGTGATGTCCCAGTGAGTGCAGAAGTCAACATCGCGTGTTTTACCTCCTGTACTTAGACTGAGGAGGACCACAAAAACATGAGTGAGTCATCTTTTTTCACACTTTGCCGACATAGGACCTCCAGAGTCCCAAATATAAGGAATTAAATTATTAAAAAGTGGATTTTGCATCATATGTCCCCTTTAGTGCCAGAAAAGGTCCTAAAGAGTAACAAGTCCAAGTGTATACACACTAGGGCTGAAACAATTAATCAATTGATTGTTAATCGATTAATAATATGACTTATGAAATATTTGTGAGTGTTTTTAAGGAATTAAAGCAAGCACATTTTTCAGCTCCTTAAATGTATATATTTATATATTTTCTCTGCTCCATATCCATAATGTTTGGTTTTTGGTCAAGACGACAAGATACAGTATATTTGAGAACATCATCCTTTCCAGGTTTGAGAAACACTGATCAACATTTTATGACATTTTATTGACGATTACTCGATTCATCGAGAAAATAGTTAGCTGCAGCTCTAATACACACATGCACACAGAGTGAGGTTAAAGCATTAGGTGTCACACACAAAGGAGGAGGAGGAGGAGGGAACTCCACAGATGATGTAGATGTACTGAACTTCCTGTGTTGTCAGTTTACTGCAGAGTTCTGTGGTGGTCACAGCTGACATTGAACATCCCGTTATTTTGAAATATTGGGCTTTTTGTTCGAGAGAAGCATCTCATTCATCGTTAGGTCGTGTGTGTTTTTCACAGTCGATCCTCCTGACCATGTTTTACAGTGAACTCTATAATAGAAAGTCACTGAACCACAGAGAACCTGTTCTGCAACACACTGTTTCTCAATCCTGGTCCTCGTGGACTGACTGCCCTGAATGTTTTAAGGCAAAAATGCCTAAAAAATCTTCAGTCAGAAACAAAAAAAACACGTTTGCTGCCTTAAACCAACAATAATGTGGCCTATGTGTACTCGTTCAGTTTTAAGAATTACTGCTTCTTCATTGAGCCTAACACATGACATTTACTGCCCAAACCTGGCTGTCCATGACAACAGCAGTGTTTTTATATTTCATTTTTCAAACCAAACATTTAGTTTAGGTCAACTGTCAATTCTAGCAACAGAATCAAATTGAATCAGTTAATTTTTCTGTATTTTTTTGCAGAATAAAAACACTGAAGTCCATGTGAAATTTAATTTTTTTTTGTGAATATAAGCAAATGATTTCAGATCAGATACCCACGGGCCAAGAGGATTCCCTACTCCAACACACCTGATTCAAATATTCAGCTCATCATCAAGCTCTGCAGAAGTCACCAACGACCCATTTATTTGACTCAGTGTCTCAGAGCAGAGAAACACCTCAAACATGCATAGTAGTTTTTTTAAGTTAAAAAAGCACTTCCTTCCTCCTGTAGCACACAACTCATACTTTGGCTTCTCATGTGTGCTGTGGACTGTCAAGGTGTATCAAGAGAGATCATCATAGTATGTGAATGAGTACAAGTCAGGGATTTAACCAGAGCCGACTCAGTGACGTCTTAGGTCATACAGATACATCAGGCTCATCTGCTCCTCTTTTCAATGCTTTCCCCCCCCCGACACACAGAGTGACCAGCATCGTCATCCCTTCCTGCTGAGGTCTGTTAGCCAGCTTAGTATAATCTCCCCTAAAAGACACTTAGAGGAGCTGAAAAAAACTGGCTTAGTGTGAATAGTCCCTGAGGAAAATGGTGGCTATGAAAGCTTAGACGGCAATAACCAGGACACGGGAACTACTCGACTCCCAAGAGCAGAACCATGGGAGGACAAGGCGGCAAAAATCAGCTGATGTAAGCTCTCGTAAGAATTCTTAGTCTTAAGAAATTCGACAGACACCAAGAGTCAGATTTAAATGATTTATTAATTAAGAAATGTTACAAATGTGATCAATTTATCGCTCACTCCTTCCTGAAGAATCTGCCAATGCCTGACACTTTAAAACACAAGGGCAGGGGGGAAAAGGATTTTCAGTAAACTGCATCTCTACATACATCAGTTAAATGTACAAAGGTTATAATAACAAAGGTTTGGTTAGCGGAAGCATGGTTGTGCGTGAGTGAAAACGTTTTAACTTAAACTGGCACTGGTTAGATTCAATGACTTAATTAAGCTGTTTGCTACTACTTTTATTTTATTGGTAAATTAGCAGTGTATAAAAAAATATAAAAAAGGCCATTGTTATTTAAGATTCAGAAAAGCAATCCAGCTCGATTTGAAATGACACAAAAAAGCCATGACAGGTGTTTCAACAACTCTCACTCTGTAAGGCTTCAAAACCACTGACTTTTGAAAACTGTGTGAGCAAAATCTTTATTTCCAAAACAGAAATCTTGTTAAATAAACTCAACTTTCATCATGGTCAAATCACCACTACACTAAACTACGACCTTCCAAAGAGGAGATCGTTTTCTGAAACCCTTTGATAAAATGTGACAACCCTTTCAACTCTTAGAGAAAAAGAAAAGCACTAAATTAAATGTGTATTAAATGTTGGCATATGACAAAAAAATGAGGAAGAACAAATATGTACAGCACAAAAAAGTAAAGAAAATGGTATGCAATATGAAAAGGCGTCATGTTGCTCTGGGCAACAACCCTCCCTCCCTCCCCTCTCACTGAAAGGTCTTCACTGAAGAACCCTCGCCCCTATGTCCCCCATCCCCACCCACACATATCCACTCATACACACAGAACATCACGAAACACGATTACGTCACTAAGCCTGTTAGTTTGGGGAAAAGGTGAAGCACTGTGAAACTCTCCAACCCCTTCTCTCCCTCCCTCCTCCCTCCGTCGTCATCCGTCGTTGATTCAGTCGGAAAGAGGAGACAGGGTCTTGGCGCAGTCGTTCCACTCGTTGGTCTCGGGGTTGTACACTTCCACCGTGTTGAGGAACTCGTTTCCGTCGAAGCCGCCCACCGCGTAGATGGTCTCGCCCAGCATGGCCACGCCCGCATTGCTGCGTGAAGACGTCATGCTGCCCAACATCTTCCACTCGTTGCGGGCGGGGTCGTACATCTCCACGCAGCGGAGCGCGTGAGAGCCGTCGAAGCCGCCGATGACAAACAGTTTGCCTGAGGAGAGTGGAGAATTTGTTATGACACAACACTAAACCAACTGATCAAATTAACTAATAAATAAACCAGTCCAATTGTACAGATGCAAATTTCTCAAAAGTCAGACTAACACACCCAGATAATTTTGGTTTGAGTCAAATCATTACTGCATTTATGCGTTCATACCAACTCAAAGTGGTCTGGGTGCTCTCAGCATTAACCACAGCTGGGTTTTGACCCGGAAATAATAAAAGAAAATCATAAACAGAAGAATAAAACCACTAAAAAATGATGGCAAACTCCAGGCCACTACATTTTTTTGGACCAACAAGAGAGAGATGATGCTCATGGAAGGTAGGAAGACTGAAAATAGCACTCAAGATGCTAACAACTAGCCACCAGCTAAACCGGAGACCATCCAATACTAATGAGCTTAAAGGGGGCAAATCTTTACATAACAGACGTGGACAGACTTTACTCCCTTCCCTGCTAGTGCTTGTATACTGGGACAAGGACTGAGGTCCAATTTAACGGTGCATGGCTGCTGAGCAGAGATAAAAAACTGATCTGATGATGTAACAGTTGGAGGATCCCAAAAACCTTCAATTGTAGAACAAAAAACCTCCTGTTGGTCCATTTTCCAACTTGGATATTAACTAGTTTCTAATCTCACCTGCATGGACGGCAACGCCGGCTCCCCTGCGTGCCACATTCATGGGGGCAACCAGGGTCCAGGTGTTGTTCTCTGGGTTGTAGCGTTCCACAGTGTTCAAGCAGTTCCACGACTCTGCCCCACCGATGACATACATGAAGCCGTCCAAGTCACACACTGCTGCCTGGTGCCTCCCTGAAAACAAGTTTTGTTGATGAATACATGAATACACGAATACTCAACGACACCAGGTAGAGTTCTGTGTGCGTGTGGGACTATGTGGACACATACTGATGTTAAGGGAGGCACAGTTGGACCAGGTTTTGGTGACGGGGTCAAATGCATCACAGTTCTTCAGGCCCTTCTGCCCGCAGGGGTCCGACCCTCCCACAACATAGAGTTTGTTGTTCAAGGAGCACACACCTTTAACAAAGAAGACAACGGTGTCTTAGTAATGAAAAGAGGAAACCTCAGTTAAGTACAAGTCGATGAATTTGTGGCAGGAGAGGCCGACCTGCATTGCAGCGGTTGGTCCGCAGTTCTGGCATTTGAGCCCACTCGTCAGCATGTGGGTCGTACGTCTCTCCGCAGCTCAGCTCATCAGATTGCCCATTTGATCCTCCAATAACATACAGCTGACCCTGTGAGGCATTTTGGACAATGCATCAACACCCGGACACTTATTTGAATACAGTGAGTATTATAAGACCATTACTAAAAAAACATCACTTAAGAGTTAATAAATGTATGTGGTGAAGATTAATGCAAGCTGTACCATGAGTATGGCCATCTGGAATCGAGCCCTTGGAGTCCGCATGGGAGCCATGAAGGTCCAGCGATCCTCTTTGGGGTCATAACACTCCACAGTCCTCAGACACTCCTCTCTGTTGTAGCCTCCTGCAACATCAGACAGATGCACCAAGATTAGGAAAGATGCAAAAAGTTCAGCAAGAGAAAAGCTCCTGCTCAGACATTGTTAGCCTATCAGTTTAGATGAATCACATGCTATAGTACCAACCTGCCGCGATGAGTCTTCCATTCAGGGCTGCGGTGCCCAGGCCTGAGCGAGCATAGTGCATGGGAGATAGCGGCTGCTCCTCCAGCTCCTCAGGCTGGGCCTCGAAGCTGAGGCTCTTCATCAGGCAGGGGGTGGCAGAGGGAGAGGTCTGAGGGGTGCTGCGGCTGTGCAAGAAGATCACACACAGCACACCTTCCAGCACAGCCAGACACAGATAGGTGTTGTCTGGAAGAAAGATTCAAGATTGTTAACGGTCACTCAAGAGACAAAGGTTTTGAGAGAGAAGAATGAAATGTTTAAATTGGAAAAAAAAAGAGCATTTCATCTATCCTTGAAGTTATCTATGAGACTCATAAACTCTTACTTGTGGTCTTCTCTGAGGCGATGTACTTCCACTCTCTCCTGGCGTTGTGTTTTGGGGCATTTGCTGCTTGGTTGGTGGGCGACAGGCTTCCTGAGGAGCTGCAGCTCATCTGTCTCTGGGTGTTCTCTCGTACGGGTTTCTTCTGCAAGAGCACAGTGCAGCTACAGAAGCCAAGCTTGCACCACAGGCCCACCCGTGGCCAACACCACTTGAATCACAACCAACCCAACACTTGATCCAGCTGATCCTAATGTTGACGCAATATAAAGAACCTACAATGCGTTTGTACTGAAATCTCTAGCCACCTGAAGCCAACAAACCCAGCACTGCAAACTACAACCTCAGACCAGAACTAACACTAACACACACAGTTAAGTCAAAAATGCTGTGGAGGGTAAAAAACTTTCACTGCCCACACGCACCTGATTTGAGCTTATTTAAATCAAAATGTGGTTTAAACATACACTCAACAGCAGGCATCTGACAGTTTTTAATGTGGTCATAAATGAGCCATATCTTCAACTCGCCAGGCCCAGAATGCATAGTCATTTTTATGCTTGGCAAGGCACAAGCTAATCAGTAGAGCTACACACTTGCCAAGCAAAATATGGTAAAGACTTCATTACAGAGAAGCCAGGCATAAGCTGCTGTTGAGTACCTGCACAAACTGAAGGTGGTCCTCCTCGCTACCAAACACCTCACTGTGCCCCTCAATCACCAGCCCTCCATCCACCAGCTTATGGTCAGGTGAGTAGTACAGCATTTGCACCTGAAAGACAAACAGGAACAACACACCTATGTGGCTGTCTCCATGGCAACACACTGATAGCCTCAATAGAGAGGGGAAGGAGGAGTAGTGTGAGGGGTGGGGGAAGGGGTGTGGGAGTCTCCTGGATCTTCAGTCTCTCAAATGCAAAGCATCCTTGAAAAAAGACATACGCTCCATTTGCCACTGCATTAAGTGGGTTAAGTGTTTGAGGTCAAGAAGACATCCGACAGTGGCTCCCCTTTAAATTTGCATCTAAAAAAGAGGGAGGGAGCTGTTGAAGAAAGGCTGCAACTGGAAAAATCTTCTGTGAAGAATGAAGAGGGGGGGCTGCACACTGCCCTCTGTCCACCTCTGCTGCTTGGAAACCGGTCCTCGAGCTGAAGAAGTTGGTCATTGTGATGATTGCCACAATGGGCAGTCAAATCCAGATGACTAAAGACAGTTGTGCTGTAGTAAAACAATCAAGCTAATGCTTGAATATTACCCCGTATATATCTCATCCCACAAGAAATAAAAGCTACAAATTATCTTATTAAGTGATTCACTTGATGTATTGAGGCTACATTTTAGAAAGAACAAATTAAATGTGAGACGTTTGGAGAAATATAAAAATTTCCACCAAACAAATCACTATGATTATGGGTAGTGTTGTTTTCTAATGCATAATTTGAGTGGTTCTTGAACATACTAGTGGATAGACAGGCTTGAGTAAGCATGTACTGTTAAGTGCAGCGAATGGACATTCAATTAGATGAATAGTTTGCAAGAGTTTTGTAATGTTTTCTTTGAAATGCAGAAATGAGATACATCTGTATGTGTGACATGGACAGATGGGAGCACAATGTTGGCTGCAAAGAGAGGCAGTAGTGTTCCTCCCCTCCCTCTCTTTTCTCTGACTCATTACCCTCGTGGCTCAGTCCTGGCTCCTCAGTCTGGTCTCCTGCTGCTGCAAATAAACCTACAGGAGAGATAAAAATCAATGGGGAGGAAGGCCTGTTAGTGCTGGAGCAACAAACACGCACCTGTTCAGATAGCAAAGTGGCAGTGAGACAGCAGAATCAAGGGTCAAACCTGTGCTTTTGTGTTTCAAAGGAGAGGAGCACTGTAATACTGAGATAAGGTTGTATGTAAAAACCAACCGCATACCAAAAGAGAACAGTGGACAACAAAAAAAAAAACAATAGCAAACAGTAGCTATTTTTCGGCTCACCTCTAATTTGTAGTATGGGTCAGGGGTACAGAGTTTCTTACTGCAAAAACTTCAACACATCAGAGGGAAAAAGAACAATCCTGACAGAGCAGCATGACAAAGGCATGCTATTTATATTTCATCCCCCTTAATGACTTCTTAACGTCAAAAACAGGAGGAGCCAGAGAAGGGAAGGGGCAAGTTAGGAATGGAGGAAAATCCCAGTTAAGATGCATTTCCTGGTACTGACCTCCTCCATCAGGCGTTCCAGTTGGTCTCCGTTCTCCCAAATGCTACGCTGAACCCAACTGAGCACCTTTGAGTAAAGCTTGCCATTGCTGGGCAGAGTCAGGTTGTCTTCTAGCATTACTTCTAACTGTAAACACACAAGGGGATGAAACAAGAGTTTAGAGTCATGCACAGCAGGAATACATTGATGCATAACTAAGAGAACCAACACCGCAGCTTCCAATGCTTACGAGAAAACATGTTTTTATTTAATCAGAAGATTATCATTTAACCTGGGCCTTAAAAGCATTATAAAATGTCACACTACAACTCTGATAAGACCCAAGTATTGCTTTGAAATCAACTAATGTACACACCATTCAGTGCCTGGTGCAAAATTGAAGGCATACATTAAATTAATGGATTAATTACTGGATGAAGAGACACAGTGCTGACCTGTCAAGCCTCAACCAATAAGCAAAGTGCCTGATTTAGTTCTTACGTTGAACAAAGTCTACACAATGTAACCCGCCAACACTAGGTCTTACTATACTGTACACACATGCTCCGCTGGTTTTAGTGGAAGGAAAATCTAAGAAAAGCACATCAGTATTTTAAGCTCATTTTCTAAGTCAGACAGGTAAAAATAGAAAGTCTAATCTAGTATGTGATATTCAACCCAAGACCATCATGGCTGACTTGAGTTAAGAGAGGCTAGTAAAAAAACTGCCAGCAGCTGATTGCAATATAGCCTTACGCTGACTATTAAAATAGCCGTACAGTTTTCTTTAATATATTATTGCATAAGTGCTCTGTGTCTTTCCATTCAGCATGGGACATTTGATTCAGCCAAACATTGTTGGTGGGTAAATGCATTCAGAATAGGGCTGCAACGATTAGTCAACGTAATCGGTTATGTCGACTACAAAATTTGACGATGTAAGCGTCAACGCGTCATGTTATTGTTGTAAATCACACACCGGCCGCTTCATGCTCATCTGTAACTGCAGCGCAAGCAATCACGCACTCGTGCTATCCAGAACTAGCTACAGGAGGTGCTGGGGGCAGTATTACTCGCTGTTTACACCCCACAAGGAAGCAGAGAAGAAGAACGCACAAATTATGGCGGAAACAGACGAAGAGTCTCAAAAATTCCGACCCAAAGTTCCCAAAGTTTGGGAACATTTCACTGAAAATAAACCAGCGACATGTTAAATGCAATCTATTTGAAGCGCAACTGTCATTCCATGGTAGCACTACGTCAATGCATCGATATTTAAGCTCTAAGAAATCTCTGAGAAATCTCTGATAATTTGTTTCAGGTATTTAACTGTGATAAATGTTGTGGTCAAAGTCCAAGTCCAAAATAGGTGCTAACAAAGAAAATCGTGATTAGTCAACTAATCGAAAAAATAATCGATAGATTAGTCGACAACAAAAATGATCGTTAGTTGCAGCCCTAATTCAGAACAGTACAAATACACATATCTATACATCCTTTATCGGTGCAAATGTAAGCAAGTACCTTGAGTCGGGGTAGTCTAAGGAAATCCTCCTGTTCAGACACTTCCAGTAGATGGTCTTGGATGAAGGCGTCCACCTTGGCCACAACTCTGGCATCTCCCATGGAGCTGGCAAAGTTACGAAACGAGATGGCACCCTGGGAATCCATTTTAGACAACAGGTAGTCGCCACAAATCTGAGAAGTGAGTGGAAAATGTTGGGAGTAAATTTCATTTTAAGAATTCAAGTCCCAGATTTCATCAGTGGCACACAAATAACTACAAACCTGTTTGACTCTCTCCATCTTGAACCTCCTGGCTGCTGAATAAACTTCCTTGACCAGCTCTTCATCTGCCTTTAGTCTGACAACAAAGAAGAGGAAAGAAGAAGCGGTTGTTAATCATTTTAGAAGGTTGAGAGTTTCACAATAATGAGTTAAGAGGTGAAAAGGTTGAGGGCCAAAGGTGCTCCTCACTTGGCAGTGTAGGCATAGTTGAGCAAGATCTCCACAGCCTCTGGGTCCAAGTCCTCAAAAGTGACATGCGAGACTCCATGAGACTCAATGTCACTATTAAAGATCTCAAACAGGTAGGGACTGCAGCAAGCCAGAACAGCACGGTGTGCCATCAGCTCATGACCACACACCTGTGGAGAGAGACAAAGACGAACATTTAAAATGTGTCATTCAAGATGGCGAAAGAAAGACAGAAAGTATCTGGGTTCTAAAAGAAAGACAGTCAAACAATCATAAACCTCTATAATAGAAACACTTCAGCATTCATTTCTAACATTTGTACCACCACTCTTTGAATTGAACAGTGTGGAATCCATTTACCTGCAGTCTAACATCACAGAACTGACCACTCTTTCTCAGAGCGTTCATTTTGGCCACGGTGGAATCCAGGAAACTTTCATCCTCAAAAGTCAAATAACCATTTGGAATCATCTTGGTGAATTTTAGTAGTTTGCCTGAAGGGAAATAGTTGAAAAATATGTATGATACATACAGCAATGACCCAGCATGCTCATTTTCTGTATTCTTAGCAACATGCTTTTAGCTGTGCAAACACTGTAATAGCTGGCTTTATTAATTGGTGACCAGTGGAGGATTAGGATTAGATGTCTATGATGTGAATTGTGCATTATAATCTGTACTATGCATTAGTCACCGCCTTACCTAATCGAGAATAATGCAAATCCAGGAAGCCCCACTGCTGAGAGTAGAACAGGAATTAAAGGTAGGCAAAGCAGACTGAGATCCCAGGGAAACAAAGTCTACTTAGCCGTTGAGAGGGACGGGAAACTGTCAGAAGAAATGCCAGATGACGACACGGACCTGGTCAGGAGAGGAGGAGCAGCCGCACGGACAAACTATCAGGCTTGAAGCGACTGTAATCAAGTCCTCGGGATCCCGTTGGCTATAGAGTTGTACTTATTCTGTGTTGGTCATACATTATAACCTAGGGAAAAAAAGCAAAGGCACTTTTAGATGGAAAAACAGCAAAAAGCTCATTTTAAAGTAGATGCTGCCTGTTCTTGGCAGTCAAGCAATGCTAGCATGAGTCAGTACCATGTGTTATATATATCAAGTCAACCTTGTGCAAGTAATGGCAGATGAGAACTCAGCCCTCCCTCCTCTTCCACGTTCTCAGTGTCCTTTTCACAAGCTCAACATTTTCCAAACATGCACAATGTTTCAATATTCCTCATGTGCGTACAAATTTGGAGAACATCTGATTCAGGATACATTTGACTTCATCCAATCAAACAATCCTCATTCAGTTTGGAAGAACATTGGAATCATGCAATTTATTTCAACAGAAGCAATACAACAGTTCATGCCTTTGAACCTCCTTCCTTGAAAAAAAACCTTACTTAAATTCACACCTGCTGTTAAATCAGGCCAAACAAGACCGTTAAATCCTTAGCATGCCCTCAGCTGTGGCTCCATGTGCTCTCAAGCACAGCCTGACCAACCCCACGTTATATGACAAGTTCCTTTGGCTGGCTCCACCATTTGGATGCCTTTCATTCAAGCACTGACCTAAAAGGATAACGCAGGAGAGAGCAACTTGTGACAACATTTCCACTGCCAGTCAATTGGCTACTGTGTTAGTCTTATGCAACTCCATGACAGCATAATAAATTCTGGTTGGCCATCCTTGGTACTTCGTGTACCATAAAATACCCACAAAAAGCATAATCTAGTCTAGCCATGACATTTTAAGTTTTTAACATGATCCAACCAAGCCTTACTTGTACAAATTATAATTAATGTCACCACAACTCTGTCTGCAATTTCAAGCTCAGTACACAAATTACACTGCATTTCCAACTTTACTATCTCAGATTGGGAGAGAGGAGGAGACCGACCACAGCAGCTGCCCCGGTCTGAAATTGTATCCAATTACTACGTGACAAGGCTTTCTTTGGGAGCCCAGACAAGTACCACGCTTGTGTGTGCTTCCAGTTGATATAAAATGTGATATAACCAACTGCAGCATGTGAAATGTACTTCTCACTCCAGCTTCTGTCTGTTTTCATGACTCCAAAGTGTGAATCACTGGAAGAATTCAAAGATGGGGCTGCCTGAAAGCCTTGGAACTAATAATTACAAGCTTCTACTCAAAAGGAGGCATCTTGTAATCTTCTACTCAGGCATATTTCAACAAATTCAATCCTCTAATTTTAATTTTAATGTTTTCTGCACATGTAGGTTGTGGCCAAATGAAGAAATTATTAGATGGTGATCCCGACAGTAATATGGATTCAGATAAAAAACAAAACAAAAAAAAAAACACTTGCTTTCCTCAAAGACAAGGGAGTATACGGACTCTGAGAGAAACTGGACAGCCTCGGCAGAGCGTCTTCTGTTTCATGACCATGTGCATTACAAAGCTTAAGCTAACCAGACAGACAGACACAAAGACTGAAGCAGAAATCAAGTCCACTTTTTCGCATGTTGTAAAAATAATCATGCGGCAAGTGCTTTACAAGACAGATATCCAAGACCTTACCCAAAAACCCAAGGTCAATCAATATAAAAGGCCCTTTTGTGTTGAAATAATAGCTCTCTGATATCCATTTTCAGCTGCCAAAATATAGTACAAGACATTGTCACACAGCACAGTGTGACAATGTTGCGGCATTGTCACACTACAGCCGCAACAGTTATTTCTTTTGGCCCAAGCTATTACATTTCAGAACAAACTTCCCATAGCCACAAATGTTTCAAGCAACTAGCTGAACAGGTTAATCCAACTCCAATCCAATCCAACCCAACTTGTATTTACAAAGCACTTTAAAACTGCTGAAACAAA